>NC_092712.1:168307352-168589104 GCF_047496885.1 Scyliorhinus torazame | reverse complement strand
TTCAGCGACTGGTGCATGTAGACCCCAAGGTCTCACTGAGTATCAACCTCTTTCAATTTACACCTATTCAAATAATAATCTGCCTTCCTATTTTAGCTACTGAAATGGATAACCTTACACTCACTCAGCTGTCCACATCCCGCTGAAGCATCTCTGCATTCTCCTCACAGCTCACCCTCCCACACAATTTTGTGTCACCTGCAAATTTGGAGATAATACATTTTAGTTCCCTCATCTGAATCAATAGTATATAATGTGAACAGTTGGGGCCCCAGCGGTACCCCACTAGTCTGATGTCCAGCACCCTGCCGTTCATCTCGACCCTCTCTCGTCTGTTGTGGGCCAACTTATCCCTGGGTGGACACAGAAGGGGCATTGTGAGCTGCATGCTTCGTTCATCCATGGGGGGCGGGAGGGGGGGGGGCAGGTGACAATGGGGACAATGGGACGTGGATGCCGGCGTGGGCGGCACTGCCTGACATGGGTGAGCCAGGGCATGGTACGGTGCTGGGCGGGGGGCAGTGCCAGGTGCATGCTCGTGAGGGCGATGCCAACCCTGCTGTGTGGCCCAGTGAGCGGTCGTTGATTTTCTTACATCATTGGGTGCCAGTCCTCTCAGTCCAAGATGCTCAGAACACTGGCCTCATAAACCTTCAATAATCCTGAGAGTCAGCTTGATATTATTCCATTCATGTTTTGTGTGTCAGCCAAAGGTGGTAACTCCTTTCCCTCTGCATGTATCCAATTCTGCACCAAGAGTCAGATTGTCTATCACCTTGTACCCAAGGTTGCTAAACACCTCAAGCAGGGTATTATTTGGTGAGATGAAGGGAGGAGATGTGAACTCTGTCCCTTTCCCATTGTTTACTTGATGTTTGTAGTCTGGCAGCAATTAATGTAAGTCACAGAATCAATGCAGAAGAGGCCCTTCAGCCCATCTAGTCCGCACCGACACAGGAAAGGCCTTGTCCTGCCCACCTAATCCCACTTGCCAGCACTTGGCCCATAGCCTTGAGTGTTATGGCATGCCAAGTACTCATCCAGATACTTTTTAAAGGATGTGAGGCATCCTGCCTCTTCCACCCTCCCAGGCAGTGCATTCCAGACCATTCCAATCTGCGGCCATTGGACTTGAACATCGAGGTGAGAGAAAATAATAGTTTAACGGAGACTAAGGTATTGGAGGTGTAAGTGAAGATATAGTTTAACATATCAGCAACTGCAGAAATGCCGTCGTGCATAGAGAGCCAAAGACTAGAATCAAGGATTTTGAAAATGTAATTGTAAGTGAAAGGGAGAGAACATTTTACAAGGAGGAGGTCAGTGTGGGAAAAAGTAGGGGGATCTGGTGGCAAAATGTGGCTCCAACTCCATCTACAAGGTTGCTGATGACATGACTGTAGTGGGTCGGATCTCGAACAACAGGAGTGCAGGAGTGAGATAGAGAACTTAGTGGAGTGGTGTAATGACAACAATCTCTCCCTCAATGTCAGCAAAACTAAAGAGCTGGGGCGTCATTCTCCGACCCCCCGCCGGGTCGGAGAATGGCCGTTGGCCGCCGTGAATCCCGCCCCCCGCCCCCGCCGAAGTCTCCGAAGGGAGAAAAGTCGGCGGGGGCGTTAATGGCGCCGCTGCCGCGGAGAATGTCACGGGTCCTGCGCAAGGCAGCCGATTTTCGGCTGCCGATATTCTCCCTTCCGGATGGGCCGAAGTCCCGTCGACGTGATGACCGTTCACGTCGACGTGAATCAAACCTCCTTTTCATCGGCGTGACCCGGTGCTCCAGGCTCACGCCGACCAGCGAGGAGGTGAGTGACGGCCTGGGGGGTTGGCTCTGGGCAGGAAATGGCGTGGCCGCAGACTGATTGCCTGAGGAGAGGTGTGTCTCGGCTTGTGTGTGTGTGGTGTGCGGCCGTGGGGGGAGGAGGGGGGGGGGGTGGTTAGAGTAGGTTGGGCTCCGGGGGAGTGCCGGGAGGGGGGTCCGTGCCGGGGTGGAGGTTGGGGGGGGGGGGGGTTCCGTGCCGGGGTGGAGGTTGGGGGTTGGGGGGGGGTCCGTGCTGGGGGTGGAGGTTGGGGAGGGGGGTCCGTGCCGGGATGGAGGTTGGGGGTTGGGGGGGGGGGGTCCGTGCTGGGGTGGAGGTTGGGGAGGGGGTCTGTGCCGGATGAAGGTTGGGGGTTGGGGGGGGTCCGTGCTGGGGTGGAGGTTGGGGAGGGGGTCCGTGCCGGGATGGAGGTTGGGGGTTGGGGGGGGTCCGTGCTGGGGTGGAGGTTGGGGAGGGGGTCCGTGCCGGGGTGGAGGTTGGGGGTTGGGGGGGGGGTCCGTGCTGGGGTGGAAGTTGGGGAGGGGGGTCCGTGCCGGGATGGAGGTTGGGGGGTTGGGGGGGGGTCCGTGCTGGGGTGGAGGTTGGGGAGGGGGTCCGTGCCGGGTGGAGGGTTGGGGGAGGGGGTCCGTGCCGGGGTGGAGGTTGGGGGGGGGCGTGCCGGGGTGGAGGTTGGGGAGGGGGTCCGTGCCGGGGTGGAGGGTTGGGGGGGGGGGGTCCGTGCCGGGGTGGAGGTTGGGGGGGGGGGGGTCCGTGCCGGGGTGGAGGTTGGGGGTTGGGGAGGGGGTCCGTGCCGGGGTGGAGGTTGGGGAGGGGGTCCGTGCCGGGGTGGAGGTTGGGGGTTGGGGGGGGGTGTCCGTGCTGGGGTGGAGGTTGGGGAGGGGGTCCGTGCCGGGGTGGAGGTTGGGGGGGGGGTCCGTACTGGGGTGGAGGTTGGGGAGGGGGTCCGTGCCGGGATGGAGGTTGGGGGTTGGGGGGGGGGGGGTCCGTGCTGGGGGAGGAGGTTGGGGAGGGGGGTCCGTGCCGGGGTGGAGGTTGGGGGTTGGTCCGTGCTGGGGTGGGTGATGGGAAGGGCAAATGAGTTGGTCCACCTGGCCAGGTGCCAGCCTCCAACAGTTGGACCCATGCGGGTCCATGCCACCTGGCTGGGGGGAGGGAGGGGATATGGGCAATGATGACATGTCGTCGTTCCCCTCCCCCCACACCAGGCCGTCATGTTTTCAGACCATCCAGCGATGTTGGCCGCCGTGGTGGCAGCCGCTCATGTCTATGTTGCCCTGGATGAGGAGGAGGAGGAGGAGGAGCGTGCCAGAGAGGCGGCGCAGGCTGCCGCAGAGGAGGCAGGCGGCAGCCGCCCAGGCTGGAGGGACACCTGACCGACAGGACGAGGAGGGGGAGGAGGACGTCGCGGCCCCACGGCAACGGAGGCACCGGAGGGGCGCCCCGTGTGTACCGGCCCCGGCAGTCATACCAGGACCTCACGGACCGGGAATGCAGGAGGAGACTCCGGATGAGCCGGAAACCGTGGCACACATCTGCCACCTGCTGGCACACCTGTCACCGCGTGGGCACTGGCGGGGGACACCCTCTCCCCGTTGTCCGTCAAGGTTACGGTGGCCCTGAACTTTTATGCAACGGGGGTCATTCCAGGCACCGAGTGGGGACCTGTCCGGCATATCGCAGACATCGGTGCATCGGTGCATCCGGGCAGTGACAGATGCCCTTTATGCCATGGCGCACCGCTACATCCGCTTCCCCGTGGACCGGGCCAGCCAAGATGCCCGGGCCGTGGGCTTCTCTGCCATTGCCGGGTTCCCCATGGTCCAGGGCGCGATCGATGGGATGCACGTCGCCGTGCGGCCACCTGCAGATAACAGGGCCGTGTTCACTAATAGGAAGCGGGACCTATTCGATGAACGTACAGGTGGTCTGCGACCACCGCATGATGATCCTGCACGTCTGCGCCCGTCACCCAGGCAGTGTACACGACTCATTCGTGTTGTCGCGGTCATCCATCCCCGGCATGTACGAGGGACGCCATCCCCGGCTGAGGGGCTGGTTGCTGGGCGACAGGGTGCTACCCATTGCGATCGTGGCTGATGACGCCTATACGGAGGCACGCAATGAGGCGGAAGAACGCTACAAATGATGCCCATGTAGCGACAAGGGGAGTGATCGAGAGGTGCTTTGGCGTGCTGAAGATGCGTTTCAGGTGCCTGGACCTCTCTGGGGGCGCCCTCCAGTATCGGTCAGATAGGGTCGGCCGCATCATTATGGTGTGCTGCGTCCTGCACAACATAGCCCAGCAGAGGGGCGATGTGCCGGCAGGCAGAGGAGGGCGGAGTGGAGGAGCAGCAGAAGAGGCCCAGTCCTCCCAGATGAGGGGGGATTGGGGGCAATGGTCAGGGCAGACGGGGTAGACACAGACGGGTGGCTGTCCACCGTTACCGGCTGGCCCAGCGGGCACGGGACAGACTGATAGCCGCCCGCTTCACTGACTAGATGGGCGTGGGAATCGGGTAGTTATGGCCACAGACCACACACCATGACAACAGCCGACCACCCACACCCCCCAACCCATCCACCCACTCCAGCACCCTCACCCCCCTCCCCAACCCCACACACCCCACCCGCATGCACACCACCCCCCCACCCCCAATTGCCGATACCACCGGCGGCACATACGGGCCGGGCTCACCCAGTTGCGGGTGTGACGCGTGTCTATCGCAGGCCATGGAGAATGATGACAACCCGCCTCCGATGAGCTCCTGGCTCTACATCGTTGGACTATGTCTGACCCATGGCCACAGTACCACCATCCACCCGGACCATCCCTGCATGCGGCTGTGACACTGCAGCGCACGGTCCCGTCCTCTGCCCGGGGGATGTTGATGGCGGCCCAGGGGAAGGGGGCAGACTCACCTGGGGCTGAGGTAAGACCACCCCTCACACACACACTTGCGCTCAACGTACATGACACCCCCCGCACACTTTGGACAGAGCACAAAGGCAGCTTCGGTAGGTGTAACATTGACTTTAATAACCAAAGGAGTTCATGCACGTGCCCTAGCGCCTAAAACTCATCTGTGCCCTGCACCCGTGCCAACTTACTCAGTGTCTAATTGTTTGGCCTTACGGGCCCTTTGACTACGTCTACGTGGTTCCCCAGACGGTACAGCAGAACTGGAGAGGTGGACTCCTGTGATTCCCTGCCCTCTGACACTGGATCCCTTTGGCGGCGTTTCCTGGGGCGTCCTGGCCTAGATGGGCCAGGCTGCGGCCCGAGGCGACTGGGATGGCGAGCTGCCCAGCCTGTCCTGCCCGTTGCCCACCCGATGCACCTGGGACGGAAAGGGGTGGGAGTCCGAGGTGTCGCGGTGTACCGGGACCTCCCCTACAGAGGGAGCCGGGACGGACCACACCACCTCCTCCTCCCTCGGGGTGCCCGATGGCCCCCCAGGCCTCTACATGGGTGGGGGATGCGAACGGACTGGCCATCCGACGCGCCCCCGACATCTGGCGCTGCCAGTCCTGGAGGGCCCGTGCTGGTATCGACAGGGGTCTGCAGGTTTGCAGCCATGGAGCCCAGGGGGGTTGTCGAACCCCTGTCTGCGACAGTGCGACGCCAGCTCGCACATGGCCACTGGCGCCGATGCCCTCAGCGATGGTCTGCAGAGACTGGGCCATGGCCTGCAGAGACTGGGCTATGGCCTGCTGAGACTGGGCCATGGCCTGCTGAGACTGGGGCCATGGCCTGCTGAGACTGGACTATGGCGTGCTGAGACTGGGCTATGGCGTTGAGCGCCTCTGCCATCTGGCGCTGGCACTGGCTCATGGCCTCCTGTGAGAGGGCAGCCATTTCCTGGGCCACAGACGTCGCCTGCACGGAAGGCCCCAGGCCTCGCAAACCGTTCCCCATGTCTGACACCGTCGCACCCATTGCCTCCACCGCGGACGCCACCCGTGCGGTGTCAGCCTGGGTGGCACGCATGACCGGGACCACTCCCAGCTCCTGGACGCGGGTGGACTCCTCCACCTGTGACCGCAGCCGCCGCAAGCCACCCGTCACCCTATTCGCTCGTCTCCGTGTCAGTGGTTGCATCGGATCTATGTGTGGGGTGTGGTAACTGCAGGAACCCGGGATCCATCTGGGCGGCAGATGTTCGCTTGGCCTGGGCTGCCCTCCGACCGCGCCGGGTCCCTCTGCTGCTCCTACCTCCACCTGCTGTACCGGGACGGCTGTGTTGTGCGCACCAGTGAGTGTACCAGACGCCTCATCACTAAAGTGCCCAACCGTGGTGAGTGTTTCTGCGATGGTGGAGGGTGTTGGTGACAGCAGTGGGCGTTGTGTCGTGCTCTTCGTCCCACTCTGAGTCCATGGCACTTTGGGGTGGGGGTTCGTCTCCACCCATCCACTCTGAGTCACTGTCCGGTATTTCGTCTTCCCGGGTAGGGGGGTGTCCTGGGGTAGTGCTGTCCCGGGTAGTGCTGTCCCGGGTAGTGCTGTCCCGGGTAGGGGTGTCCTGGGTAGTGGTGTCCCGGGTAGGGGTGTCCTGGATAGTGGTGTCCTGGGTAGTGGTGTCCCTGGCTCGGGTGTGACGGGGGCCTGTGGCTGCCCCCCTCATCGCTGGGTGGTCGCTCCCCGCACGTGACGGGGGGTGTCGTCTCCCTGTTGCTCCAGGTCTCTCCGTCTCCCGTGGTGTGCGAGGGGCATCCTCGCGGGCGTCGCATGCTGGAGGGTGCGGGTCTCTCCGTCTCCCGTGGTCTCCGAGGGGCATCCTGCGGGCGTCGCATGCTGGAGGGTGCGGGTCTCTCCGTCTCCCGTGGTCTCCGAGGGGGCATCCTGCGGGCGTCGCATGCTGGAGGGTGCGGGTCTCTCCGTCTCCTGTGGTCTCCGAGGGGCATCCTGCGGCGGTCTGCATCTGCGGGGATGGGTGCCTGGACGTTTGGGTCCTGCGATACACAATGAAGCATGCATGGTTAGACATCAGGCAGTGATCAGGTGATACGGGAGAGGGGGATATAGGGGAGGGGGGATATGGGGACGGGCTGTTGGTGGCCTCACTTGCTCGTGGGGGCCCCCGACCTCTGCATCAGCAACCTCCCGGTCCCTCAGGTCCGCCAGCCAGTTCCAGGGCCCTTTCCTCGTGTACGGTCAGTGGCCTCTCATCAGCGGGCCCTCCTCCAGTCCTCACATGCTCCCTATTGTTGTGTGCGCGCTTCTCCTGGGGGTGGGGGGGGGGGTGGTGGCAGGGGTAAAAGGCAACAGTGTTAGGCAGGTATATGAATGCACGCCATCGGTTGCGCGTGCATTGCAGAGGTTAAGGTTAGGGCTGGATTCACTTGGGGATATGGGGGATATGGGGAGGGGGGATATGGGGGAGGGGGGGATATGGGGAGGGGGGATATGGGGGAGGGGGGATATGGGGGGATATGGGGAGGGGGGATATGGGAAAATATGGGGAGGGGGGGATATGGGGGAGGGGGGGATATGGGGGGGATATGGGGGATATGGGGGAGGGGGGATATGGGGGTTATGGGGGAGGGGGATATGGGGGAGGGGGGAATATGGGGGATATGGGGGAGGGGGGATATGGGGGAGGGGGGAATATGGGGGATATGGGGGAGGGGGGATATGGGGGATATGGGGGAGGTGGGATATGGGGGAGGGAGGAATATGGGGGATATGGGGAGGGGGGATATGGGGGATATGGGGAGGGGGGATATGGGGGAGGGGGGGATATGGGGGAGGGGGGGAATATGGGGGATATGGGGGAGGGGGATATGGGGGAGGGGGGATATGGGGAGGGGGAATATGGGGGATATGGGGGGAGGGGGGATATGGGGGATACTCGGGGGAGGGGGGGATATGGGGAGGGGGGATATGGGGGAGGGGGGAATATGGGGGATATGGGGGAGGGGGAATATGGGGATATGGTGGAGGGGGGGATATGGGGGATATGGGGGGAGGGGGGGATATGGGGGAGGGGGGGATATGGGGAGGGGGGATATGGGGAATATGGGGGAGGGGGGATATGGGGGAGGGGGGATATGGGAGATATGGGGGAGGGGGGTATGGGGGATGGGGGAGGGGGATATGGGGGAGGGGGGGATATGGGGGAGGGGGGATATGGGGGATATGGGGGAGGGGGGGATTGGGGGAGGGAGGAATATGGGGGATATGGGGGATGAGGGGGGATATGGGGGGTATGGGGGAGGGGGGATGGGGAGGGGGGATATGGGGGAGGGGGGAATATGGGGGTTATGGGGGAGGGGGAATTGGGGGGATATGGGTGGAGGGGGGATATGGGGATATGGGGGAGGGGGGATATGGGGGATATGGGGGAGGGGGGGATATGGGGGAGGGGGATATGGGGGAATATGGGGGAGGGGGATATGGGGGAGGGGGGATATGGAGATATGGGGGGGGATATGGGGGAGGGGGGATATGGGGGATATGGGGGGAGGGGGGATATGGGTGAGGGGGGGATATGGGGGAGGGGGATATGGGGGATATGGGGAGGGGGGGATATGGGGGAGGGAGGAATATGGGGGAGTATGGGGAGGGGGGATATGGGGGATATGGGGGAGGGGGGATATGGGGGGAGGGGGGATATGGGGGAGGGGGGATATGGGGGCTATGGGGGGAGGGGGGATATGGGGGATATGGGGGAGGGGGATATGGGGGAGGGGGAATATGGGGGATATGGGGGAGGGGGGATATGGGAGATATGGGGGAGGGGGATATGGGGGAGGGGGAGATATGGGGGATATGGGGGAGGGGGGATATGGGAGTTATGGGGGAGGGGGGATATGGGGGAGGGGGGGATATGGGGGATATGGGGGATATGGGGGAGGGGGGATATGGGGGAGGGGGGGATATGGGGGAGGGGGGGATTTGGGGGAGAGGGGATATGGGGGATATGGGGGAGGCTCACCCTGCCTGCTCTGACGAGGTCGTTCACCTTCTTGTGGCACTGGGTGCCTGTCCGTGGTGTTAGGGCCACAGCGGTGATGGCCTCAGCCACCTCCCTCCACAGACGCCGGCTGTGGCGTGGGGCAACTCTGCGGCCGTGCCCGGGATACAGGGCGTCCCTCCTCTGCTCCACCGCATCCAGGAGCGCCTCCACATCGCGTGGACTCGAACCTCGGGGGCTGAGCGACGGCCAGCCCATCAAGTCGGGTGTTGCGGGTCGGCTGTTCCGGTCGGGTGGGGGGGGAGCTGCGCGTGGCCTTATGAGCCGTCACGCCGTGCAGCGCGTATGACGCTGCATGGCGTGAACCACTGCGCAAGCGCGGATCCCGTTACGTCGCTGCTAGCCCATTTCGGGCCGCAGACTATCGGCCATTTTTATGACGTGACGCAAGTGGGATTTGCGCCGTTTTTTGCGCCGATCGGCGGAGTTTCCGCCGATAACGGAGAATTTCGCCCCTGGTCATTGACTTCAGGAAGCAAAGTATCGTACACATCCCTGTCTGCATCAATGAGGCCGAGGTGGAGATGGTTGATAAATTCAAATTCCTAGGTGTGCTCATCACCAACAATCTGGCCTGGTCCACCCAAGTCGATGCTACATCCAAGAAATCACAACAGCGCCTATACTTTCTCAGGAAACTAAGGAAATTCGGCATGACCACATTAACTCTGAGCAATTTTTACAGATGCACCATAGAAAGCATCCTATCTGCCTGCATCGCAGCCTGGTATGGCAATTGCTCGTCCCAAAGCTGTAAAAAAACTACAGAGTCATGAACATAGCCCAGTCCATCTCGCGAACCCACCTCCCATCCATTGACTCTGTCTACACCTCCTGCTGCCTTGGGAAAGTGGGCAGCATTATCAAAGATCCCTCCCACCCGGCTAATTCACTCTTCCAACTTCTTCCATCGGGCAGGAGATACAAAAGTTTGAGAACAAGCAGTAACAGATGGGCAGTGGTTTGCACAGCTGCCTCACGGCTCTGAGGTCCCAGGTTTGATCCTGGCCCTGGGTCACTGTCTGTGTGGAGTTTGCACATTCTCCCTGTGTTTGCACGGGTCTCACCCCCACAACCCAAAAGATGTGCAGGCTAGGTGGATTGGCCATACTAAATTGCCCCTCAATAAAAAAAAACACGCACTAACAGGTTCAAAAACAGCTTCCTCCCCGCTGTTACCAGACTCCTAAATAACCCTCTTATCGACTGATCTGATCACTTCAAACATCTTCTCTACAGAGTAGTACTGCACTCCGTATGCTCACCCAATGCCTGTCTATGTATTTACATTGTGTATTTCTGTTTGCCCTAAGTATTTTTTCATGTATGGAATGATCTGTCTGGACTGTGCACAAAACAATACTTGTATGGGGCGGAGGGGCTAGACCACACATTCCTTTTAAATTTAAATTAAATCAGGTTCATTATTTGAATATTTGGATGCATTGTGATTTATTTTTACTCCAACAGAAGGATTTTCCTGAAATTTCTGTGCACTTTGGCAGGACATGGCTTGGTGGATCGTAATGCTAAGGGATGCTGAGAAAAGGTTAGTATTCTGAGATTTGATTGTCTTTCATGACTGCTGTATTTATTTTAAATTAGTTAGTCAGGAATTTCTCTCTACCTTTGGAAAAGTGGAACATCAGCAAAAACTTCTTAAATTTGTATAGTGCCTTTAATGTAGGAATGCATTCCAAAATGTTTTACTGGTGGGGGAGGCAGTGGCGTAATGGTATTGTCACAGGACTAGTAGTCCAGAGACCAAAGGGCAAGATCTGGGGACCCAGATGGCGAAATTTTAATTCAATAAAATAAATCTGTAATTGTAAGTCTAACGATGACCATGAAACTATTGTCGATTGTCATAAAGACGCATCTGGTTCACTAATATTCATTAGGGCCAGGATCGGGGCCGCGTCATCTACACGCGCCAGGCCTTGTCGCCCGCGTAAAGGCGGCGCCGCATAGATGACGCGGCCGGCGCCGCATAACAGGTGTCACCCGCGCATGCGTGGTTGCCGTCCTCTCTAAGTCCACCCCGCAAGAAGATGGCGGACGGATCTTGCGGGGCCGCGGAAGGTAGGAGGTCCTCCTTCAGAGAGACCGGCCCGACGATCGGTGGGCACTGATCGCGGGCCACCCCACATTTCAGGTACCCCCCGGTGCAGGATCCCCCCTCGCCCTCCCGCAGGCCGCCCCCCCCCCCCAGCGTTCACGCACCGCTCACGACGGCAGCGACCAGGTGTGGACAGCGTCGGGGGGAACCTGCCGTTTTGGCCTGGCCGCTCGGCCCATCCGGGCCTGAGAATAGCGGGGGTGCTGGAGAATCGCCATTTTGGGTGTCTCCGGAGATTCTCCGGCCTGCGGCCCGCGAAACTCAACCGGGCCGTTCCCGCCACTTGGGAGAATCGCGGGGAGGGCGTCGGACCGGCGTCCCGGGAAATTTTGGCGTCCCAGGCGATTCTCCCAACCGGCGCGGGAGTGGAGAATCGCGCCCCCTGTTCCTGTGCTGCACTTTTCTTTGTTCTTTGTTCTTAAATGCTGATGTAGCCAATGTCGCCACATCCCATAAAATGATTTTTTTTAAAAACAAAACCTAATTCAAAAATATGGGTATTGAACCAAGGAAGGAGTTATTAGGAAGAGTGACTAAAGCTCAGATTAAGGTCTCAAGCAATCACGGTATTGATGGCTCACAATCATATCTCCATATATGTGCAGGTGGCTGTAGCCAAAACTCTAGAGCAGGTGTTCCCAAACTCCAGAGGTTTCACAGCAGGCCAGGCTGATCTATAAAATTTGAAAAATGTCACAAAGCTGCAGAATCCAGCCCATGATTGGACAAGCTGGAAACAGCACGCAACTCAAATTTCGAGATCCGGGTGAGCATGGACAGCGGTGTGTGATGAGGAGAGTGGGGTCCTACAGCGATGCGGAGAATGGGGACACGAGGTGATAGGGAGAGGGGGCCTTGCTGCTATGGTGAGAGCGGGAATCTCAGAGTGATGAGAGAGTGAGGTGTTGGAGCGATAGAACAAAAATCAGAGGGAGTAGGGAAAAGCGGGAGTGAGAGCCTTGGAGCAGAAGTGAGAGTGAAAAGGGGGAAAACAAAGTGAGGGTTTGGGTGCAGGGCAAAAGGGGATGACTGGCATATCAGAGAGGGACTAAGGGTTTGGCTGTGTCTGCCTGAGAGAGGTGAGTGAGTGTGTGTCTGTGTGAGAGAGAGGTGAGTTGGTATGCGAGAGAGATGAGTGCCCCTGTGTTTGTGTGTGAGGGAGGCAGATGTGTGTGTGTATGTGAGATGTGTCTGTGTGAGAGGTGAGTCTGTATCTGAGAGAGAGATGCGTGTGTGTCCATGTATGTGTGTTTGTCCAACATTAGAATTTCACATTCCAGCAACACTCTCCCCATTTGAACTAAAGGGTCTGGGGCAGCACGGTAGCATTGTGGATAGCACAATTGCTTCACAGCTCCAGGGTCCCAGATTCGATTCCGGCTTGGGTCACTGTCTGTGCGGAGTCTGCACATCCTCCCTGAGTGTGCATGGGTTTCCTCCGGGTGCTCCGGTTTCCTCCCACAGTCCAAAGATGTGCAGGTTAGGTGCATTGGCCATGATAAATTGCCCTTCGTGTCCAAAATTGACCTTAGTGTTGGGTGGGGTTACTGGGTTATGGGGATAGGGTGGAGGTGTTGACCTTGGGTAGGGTGCCCTTTCCAAGAGCCGGTGCAGACTCGATGGGCCGAATGGCCTCCTTCTGCACTGTAAATTCTATGCAATCTATGTAATCTATATGGAAAGTCACCATCTAGAAGGACAGAGTGGAGGTTGTCAGCAGCAATGGGATTTGCTGGATGATGGTCAGTCGCTTGCTGTTTGGAGCTCTGGGCGAGGCAAGTTCTTGACCTATGAAATCTATGCCTGCATTTTTACTGTACTTGAGCCCCCTAATCTACTGGCATTTACATGTTACCCCCATATACTGTTAAATATGAATGAAAGAAAGGAGTTGCATTTGTTTAGTGTTTTGTTTCATTCTCTGAATATTCCGAAGTGTTTTACAGCTGATTCAATTATGAACTTATATTAGCAAGCACAGTAACCAATTTTCAGACAATAAAGTCCCAGAAAGAGAACATTTTAATTATAGTAAACATATACATAAAGGAAATAGGAAAGACTGCTATGAATTGGGTGTTTATACGTTTGCACCGATTGCACAAAAACAATTATTTTTTGTGGTTTGGCTCTTCAACACGATAAGAATAATTCTCAGGGGTTCCATCCATACTCTAGGGAGGTCAAAAGGATTCTGTGACTGGAAAGGTTTGAGAAACCCTGCTCTAGAGCAAGGGGATCAAATTATTACTGTTGTTTCAGCTCCTTCTTTGAACTCCTGTAAAAATTGATCAAACTGTAAACTTTCCAAAACATTGTATCACTCACCCCTGGAATACAGGTTCACAATCCCTTATCCTCTGCTTGAAACACCCCTGGGGAAATTTCTTCTGCGTTATTTATTTATTTTTTTTAAAAAAATTATTCTCCTCCTTTTTCACATTTTCTCCCACATTTACATCCATCAACAATAAACAATAATCAGCAAGATATGTCAGTCCCCATTATAACAACGATCCCATCTACCCACCAACCCCCGAACCTCAACCCGCATGTTTACATAAACAAATGACAAAAAGGAATCAGGGATTACCCGTAGTCACCCTTAATCTTACACAGCTTCCCCCCCCCCCCCCCCCCCCCAACCGCAGGTCTCCAGCTCCTCCCGTCCACTGCCTCTTGTAAAACTCCTCCTCCCAACCTCGGTTCCTTCCCCCCAACTTTCCACCCCGGCTGGACCACTCGGACCCTGTTCTGCCAGGCTCCGATGGCCGCAGCCCCTCCCCCCACCTCACTCCCGTTCACTGGCCGGCTTAAACCAGCCAGCGTGGAGGCCCCCGCCCGGGTCCCTTTCCCACTTGCCCGGCCCTAGGAAAGCCCAAAGATCCCCTTTTAGCACACAAACCCTGCATATCCATCTACACCCCAAAGAACTCTCATTTCGAGTGAAAGTCCCGTCCCTTCCCTTGTCCAAATATATACCACCTTGGCTCCTTTAATCTCTACACCCGCGCGCAGTGATACAAAAAAGAAGAAAATACAGTCATGAGGTTACATCGGCACATGGCCATTCCTCAATTTGTCAGTTCTGCCACAGTCCTTCTGCTTTCGCAAACTCCTCCGCTGCTTCCGCCGTTCCAAAATAAAAGTCCCTGAGCTTGTAAGTCACCCTCAGCTTCGCTGGATATACAATGCCGCACCGCACCTTGCTAATGTACAGTGCCCTTTTCACCCGGTTGAAGGCAGTCCGCCTCCTTGCCAGCTCCACCGTAAAGTCCTGGTATACATGTATACCAGCTCCAGCCCACTGCACCACCCGCTTCTGCTTGGCCCAGCTCAGGACCTTCTCCTTCACCCTGTACCTACGGAAGCACAGAGTCACTGCCCTTGGCGGCTCACTCGCCTTTGGTACAGGCCTCCACGACCGATGAGCCCGATCCAGTTCATATCGGGAGGGATCCTCCCCCTCCCCCAATAGTTTTGCCAGCATCGCGGCAAAATACTCAGTCGGCTTCGGTCCTTCAACTCCTTCGGGCAGCCCCACAATCCTCAAATTCTGTCGCCTGGATCTGTTTTCCAGGTCTTCCATTTTTCCTCGCAGATCCTTGTTAGTATCCATCACCTTCCGCATCTCTTTCCCCATCGAGGCAAGTTGATCACCGTGCTGCAATAACGTCTCCTCCACTTCCTTCAGCGCCTCCCCTTGCTCTCGCACCTCCGCCACTGCGCTCGCCACCTCCGTCCTCACCGGGGAAATCGCCTCCTCCACCAGCACACTCAAAACCTCCCTCATCTCCTTCCTCACCGTCTCCATGCATTTCGCAATCTGCGCCAACTGCTTTTCAAATTCCGCAGCCATCACCTTAGTTATTTCTTCAGCCGTAAGCAGTGCGGCCTTCCCTGGTGCTCCAGCCTCCATTTTTCCTGGTGACCCCGCGGTGACCTTTCCACTCCCCGAAGGACCTCCAGCTGGTTTTTTTTCGGCCGTTTTCTTGCTCACCCTCAACATTTTTCTTTCACTGTGCCTCCTCAGTGCCTTCTCCCTGCTTCTGCCGCCTCCGCGGACCCTGGGACCGGGCTTAAAGCCCCGAAAATGCCGTTGCCGAACGGGAGCCCTCCAGTGTGCGGCCGCCTCCCGCCCACCGTCACCGGAAGTCCCTTCTGCGTTATTTATAGAAAAATTGTAAACATTCTTTGTTAGAACAGAGTAAATCTTCCAGTAGCCAACGTAAATGAATGGCTGCTGGTGTATTTGCAGTTAAGTGTACAGCAATCATTGTCCTCAATTGTTTCAAAACTATTTGCATTTATCTCGTGCCTTTAAAACAATAAAACATAATTAAACATCCAAAAGCACTTCAGAGAAGCCCAACGGAACAAAAGTTGACTCCAAGCCACAGAAGGAGATATTAGGCAGGATGACCAAAAGCTATGATCAATGAGATAGATTTTAAGCAGTGTCTTAATGGACCAAAGACTTTGGAGAAGAAAGAGTGGTTGGAAATGGATCAGTATTAGTGGACCAACATACTGGTATGATATTATTTCTATGTTTCTGTGGTATCACTAATTTAAAATGGATGAGTTAATGTTTGCATCCACTTAAAAGACAAAAATATTTCACACATTTTTATTAAATGCTGATCCACTAACATTTTTTAGGTTATTTATTTTTTGCAGCCTTCTATCCGGTAAGATGAAGGCCATGGGCGAGATTCTCCACTCCCGCGCCGGTTGTGAGAATCGCCTGGGCCGCCAAAATTTCCCAGGACACCGGTCCGATGCCCTCCCGCGATTCTCCCAAGCAGCGGGAATGGCCCGGTCGAGTTCCGCGGGCCGCAGGCCGGAGAATTGGCGGAGACACCCAAAATGGCGATTCTCCGGCACCCCCACTATTCTCAGGCCCAGATGGGCCGAGCGGCCAGGCCAAAACGGCGGGTTCACCCCGGCGCCGTCCACACCTGTTCGCTGCCGTCGTGACCAGTGCGTGAACGCTGGGGGGGCGGCCTGCGGGGGGGGGAGGGGGGATCCTGCACCGGGGTGTACCTCAAATGTGTGGTGGCCCGCGATCGGTGCCCACCGATCGTCGGGCCATCCTCTCTGAAGGAGGACCTCCTTCCTTCCGCGGCCCCACAAGATCCGTCCACCATCTTCTTGCGGGGCGGACTTAGAGAGGACGGCAACCACGCATGCGCGGATGACGCCAGTTATGCGGCGCCGGCCGCGTCATCTATGCGGCGTCGCCTTTACGTGGGCGACAAGGCCTGGTGCAGGTAGATGACGTGGCACCGATCATAGCCCATTGTCGGGGTCTGGATTGGTCGGGAAAGGGGCCGTTTCGCGCCGTCGTAAACCTCGACGGCGTTCACGATGGCGCGGCCACCTCGGCGCGGGAGTGGAGAATCCCGCCCCAGATGCTGTATATGTGAAATATAATGGGCTGGATCCTCCGATTTTCGGGTTATGTCCTGACGCCGGTGTGGGAACGGTGGCGTTTTACGACCAAAGGTTCGGCGCAAAACGACCACCGATCTTCCGTTTGGCTGGGGGCTACCAGGAAAGCAGCATAGAGCACCCGGCTCTAGCTACCGATACGGCCCAGAGAATTGCCGGGTCCGTGGCCGTGCATGCGCACGGCAACATGGCGCCGGCCGCGCGCGGACCCGGCCTGCAAAATAGTGCACCCCTTTGGCCGGCTCACGAGCCTCGGACCACCTGCCAACAACGCCCAGCCCCTGCCAAAGTCCCCCCTGCCCGCGGATCGGCCCTCCCCCCTACTGTGGTGCGCGCCGCTGGATTGAGTCCGCAGCCGCCATGCCGAGTTCCTGACAAGTGATCGCACACGTGACCAAGGCCGTCGGGAACTCGGCTGGTCGGGGGCAGAGCTTTGGGGGGGGGGGGCCTCAGGCAACTGCCTGAGGTCGCCTATATTTGGGGCGCAGTGTACTCCTGGAGTACACTGCTTAGGAGGGGATGGACCATCGTAAAAGTGGCGTCGCCACGATTTAATCGGAAACGGGTATTCTCCGCCCGATCGCCAAAAGCGATTTTGGCATTGGTGACCGGAGAATCACGCCCGATGAGTTTTTTTCCAATAAATGTAAGAAGTGAGGAGTTTCTGTTTTGTTTTGCAAGGGTGAAGAGAACAGAACTTGCACCTCTATCTCAAACCTCCTACATATTTGCAAATTTTATTCATGGGTGCTTCAAAGTTTAACTAAAACAGCAGGTGGAGCCCTGAGCACATAAAACTACCTTATGCTGCAGGGAACCAAGAGAAAATACCGTAGAAAAAGAAAAAGGAAAAATAATAATCTAATAATCTTTATTAGTGTCACAAATAGGCTTACATTAACGCTGCAATGACGTTACTGTGAAAATATAGGAACAGGTGGCCTTAGCACAGTGGGCTTGTAATGCAGAACAATGCCAGCAGCGCGGGTTCAATTCCCGTACCTGCCTCCCTGAACAGGCGCTGGAATGTGGCGACTAGGAGCTTTTCACAGTAACTTCACTGAAGCTTACTTGTGACAATAAGCGATTATTATTATTATTTTTATTTTGCCCTTGAGTCTGCTCCGTCATTCATTATAATCATGGCTGATCATCCCACTCAGTAACGTGTTCCTGCTTTCCCTCCATATCCATTGGTCTCTTTAATCCCAAGAGCTATATCTTGAAAACATACAATGTATTGGCCTTGACTGCTTTCTGTGGTAGAAAATTCCACAGACTGACCACTCCGGGTGAAGAAACTTCTCCTCATCTCAGTTGTAAATGCTTTCCTCCATATCTTTCGACTGTGACTCCTGGTTCTGGATTCCCCTGCCATCGGTAACATCCTTCTTGCATCTACCCTGACTATTCCTATTAGAATTGTATAGGCCCAGCTTCCAACAGAGAGGGAGTGCCTGGTAGGGTGGCGGGGGGGGGGGTGAGCGAAAACAGTGACACCAAGAGTGGCCATCTTGGTGGACCCCGAACCAAAGGGAAACTCCAGAGTTCAGGGACCCAGACACATGGAGTGACTGCCAAGGACAGACATCTTGGATGGCCCCTGGCCCCAGAGTACAGGGGTGCATCCACAAGGTAAGTATGGTTGATCCCGCAGGAGAGGAGGGACAGAAACCCCCATCAGGATAGTCACCAGGAACATCAGGGGACTTAATGGCCTGGTGAAAAGATCCAGAGTCTTCGCCCACCTGAAAAGTCTGAGGGCCGATGTTATCTTCCTCCAGGGGACACACCTGAGGCAGAAGGACTGATTGCGAGTAAGGAAGAGCTGGGTGGGTCAGGCATACCAATCGTGCTTCAGAAGAGGGCTAGGGCTGGCCATACTACTGAACAAGAGGACAGCATTCACAGTGAAGGAGCACCAGTAGACTTCGTGAACGTGTACACTCCCAGCTGGGATGACACGGAATTCATAAACAAAACCATGGCAGTAATCCCCAACATAGGTACGCACTGACTCATTATGGGGGAGGGGGGGGAAACGTTGATTAAGTATAGGACCCACAGACGGATAGATCCAGCCCCAATTCGGGGAAATTATGAAAATGGCAAAGGAGCTGAACACCTTCAAGGAGCAGATGAGGGCAGTGGACCCATGGAGGCTAAGGCACCCAGGAGAGAAGGCATTTTCCTTCTTCTCCCAAGTCCACAGAGTCTACTTAAGACCGACGTCTTTGTAGTGGGGAAATCGGCGCTTCCAGGGCTAGTAGGAGCGGAATACTCCGCAATCATAATCGCCAACAACACTCTACACTATGGATGTGATGTGAGGCTGGAGATGGGCCAGGCCCAACGCCCCCCACGGAGGCTAGACATGGTCCTCCTTGCCGATAAGGCATTTTGCGATCAGGTATCACAGGCCACAGGTGGGTATGTAACCAACAACCAGAATGGGGAGGTCTCACCCTCCACATTGTGGGAGACGCTTAAGGCGGTGATAAGGGGGAAAATTATCGCATTCTCGGCACACAAAGACAGGGAGGAGAGGGCAGCCAGGCAACAACTGGGCGACTCAATACTGGAGGTGGATTGGCGGTACTGCATAGCCCCAACCGTGAAACTGCTGACAGGGAGGAAAAAGTTTCAAATGTACTTTAACTATTCGCTGGAAAAGCAGTCAACCAGTTCCACCAGACAGAGGGGACCTTTTATGAGCACGGAGACAAAACCAATCACCTGCTGGCTGACCAGCTGCGAAAGCAGACAGCCACAAGGGAAATAGCTCAGATTAAAGACAGAAGCAGCAGGTTCATCGCTGTGCGAGAAAAGATCAACAATGCCTTGGCAACCTTCTACCGAGGGCTGTATATCTACAAGCCTCCGGAGGGGGACTCAGAGGCGAAGCAGTTCCTCGACGGACGAACTCAACTCCATGCAGCCGGGAAAGGCACTGAGACCAGATGTATTCCCAGCGGACTTTGCCAAAGAATTTGCGTCAGCACTAGCCCTGCACCTATGGGAGATGTTCACAGATTCGCTAGTAAGGGGATGCGGGCCCAAGCCTCAATATTGCTGATACCCAAAAAGGAATGCGGGTCCTACAGACCCATCTCATTTCTTAACACGGACGCAAAAATCCTGGTGAAGGCCCTGGTGAGGCAGTTGGAGGGGAGGGGGGGGTGGAAGAGGGTGGCGGAGAGTGAAGGTGAACAAAACGGAATGCAAGGTACGAGCAGGAGTGACAAAGCTGCAAGGGACCTGTCCAATGGCCAGCTAAGGCCCAAACCACATTGTATATAAATGCATGTAAATGCATAATGGGGAATGTAACATATGTATGCCGGTTAAAGTGGTGGGTCACGTCCACAGTTGTTTTTATGAAGATGCTCACTTGTAAATATTAGTTGGTTTTTGTGCGTTTTTTTCTGATAATGTATAATTGATAATTTGTTGTAAATAAAATATGAAAATTCAATAAAAAACATTTCCAAAAACAAGAATTCTACATGTTTCTATGAGATCCCTCCTTATTCTTCTGAACTCCAGCAAATATAATCCTAACCGACTCAAACTCTCCTCAGACATCAGTCCCGCCATCCCAGGAATTAGCCTGGTACACCTTCACTGCACTCCCTCTATAGTAAGAACGTCCTTCCTCAGATAAGGAGACCAAAGCCGCACACACTGGGGAAGATCTTCTGGCTATGGGGAGGCACGTTGCACCATGGTTAGCATTGCTGCCTGACGGAGACGAAGACCTGGGTTTGATCCCGGCCCCGGGTCACTGTCTCTGTGGAGTTTGCACATTCTACCCGTGTTTGCGTGGGCCTCACACCCACAATCCGAAGATGTGCAGGGTAGGTGGATTGGCCACGCTAAATTGCCCCTTAATTGGGAACAAAAAGAATTTTGTGCACTTTAAAAAAAAATTTAAGTATCTTCTTGCTATTCCTGCTGGCAGGATCTTCCAGTCCAGCCGAAGGTGCACCCCTGCGGGTTTCCCAGCACCATGGGGTTGATTCAACGGGAAATCCCATTGACAGTTGCGGAACGAGAAGATCACGCCGCCGACTAACGGCGGGCCACATCCTGCCACCAAGAATCACGCCATGGGGAGGCCAGAAATTCTTGCCCAATATTCCGGGTGTGGTCTCACCAAAGCCCTGTTTAATTGCAACAAGACATCCCTGATCCTGCATTCGGATCCTCTCGCTATGAAGACCAACCTTTACCACCTACTGTCCTTGAATGCTTACTTTCAGCGACTGGTGTACAACCAGTTGCACCTTCCCCTTTCTCAATTTATGGCCATTCAGATAATAACCTGCCTTACTGTTTTTGCTACCCAAGTGGATAACCACATTTATCCACATTATACTGCATCTGCCATGCAATTGCCCACTCACTCAATTTGTCCAAATCACATTGAAGCATCTCCACATCCTCCTCGCAGCTCACCCTCCTACCCAGCATTGTGGCATCTGCAAATTTGAGATATTACATTTAGCTCCCTCATCTAAATCATTGATATATATTGTGACTAGCTGTGGTCTTAGCACTGATCCCTGCGGTACCCCAGAAGTCACTGCTTGCCATTTGGAAAAAGACCCATTTATTCTTGCTCTTTGTTTCCTGGCTGGCAACCAGTTTTCTATCCATCTCAATACACTGCCCCATACCATGTGCTTTAATTTTATATGTTCATCTCTGATGTGGGATTTTTGTCAAAGGCCTTCTGAAAGTCCAAATAAATCACATCCACTGACCCCCTTGTCAGCTCCACGAGTTACATCCTCGAAGAATTCCAGTAGATTTGTCAAGCATGATTTTCCTTTCGTAAATCCATGCTGATTCTGTCAAATCCTCCCATTGTTTTCCAAGTACTCTGCTATTAAATCTTTTGTAATGGATTCAGTATTTTGGAGTCCCACTACTCACGTCAGGCTGACTGGCCTATAATTCCCTGTTTTCCCTCTAACTCCCTTTTTTAAATAGTGGGGTTACATTAGCTGCCCTGTAATTTGTAGGAACTATTCCAAAGTCTATACAATCTTGAAAGATGACCACCAATGTGTCCACTATTTCCAGGGCCACTTCCTTAAATACTCTGGAATGTAGATCATCAGGCCCTGGGGATTTATCGGCCTTCAATCCCATCAATTTCCCCAACGCTATTTCCCTACTAATACTGATTTCCTTCAGTTCCTCCCTCTCACAAAAAGCCCTGCATTCCCCAACATTTCTGGTAAGGTATTTGTGTCCTCCTTTGTGAAGACAGAACCAAAATATGTATTTAGTTGGACAGCCATTTCTTTGTTGCCCATTATAAATTCCCTGTTTCTGACCTTTGTCTTCCCCAATCTTTTTCTCTTCACATATCGATAGAAGCTTTTACAATCAGTTTTTATATTCCCAGCAATCTTCCTCTCGTACTCTATTTACCCTTCTTAGTCAATCCCTTTGTCCTCCTTTGCTGAATTCTAAACTGCTTCCAATCCTCAGGTCTGCTGTTTTTTTCTGCACAGTTTGTATGCCTCTTACTTGGATCTAATACAATCTCTAATTTCCCTTGCAAGCCATGGTTTGGACATTTTATTGTAGCGTCAAACAGCAATGAATAATTTTTGCAGTTCACCCATGCGCTCTTTAAATGTTTGCCATTGCCTATCATTCCTTTAAGTAATGTTCCCCAATCCATCATAGCCAACTCATGTCTCATACCAACGTAGTTTCCTTTATTTAGATTCAGGACCCTAGTCTCAGAATCAAATACGTCACTCTCCATCTTGATGAAAGTTCTATCACGTTATTGATGCTCATCCCCAAGGGGCCTCGCACAGCTAGATTGCCAATTAGCCCTTTCTCATTACACAATACCCAGTCTAGAATGGCCTGTTCTCTAGTTGGTTCCTCAATGTATTGGTCCAGAAAGCCATCCCATATACATTCCAGGAATTCCTCCTCTACGGTATTGTTACTAATTTGATTTGCCCAACCTACATGCCGATTAAAGTCACCCATAATTACAGATGTTCCTTTATTGCATGTGTTTCTAATTTCCTCTTTAATGCCATTCCTAACATCACCACTTGGGGGTCTATGTACAACCCCACTAGCGTTTATTGCCCTTTAGTGTTTCTCAGCTCTGCCCATACAGATTCCGCGTCATCGGAGCTAATATCCTTCCTCACTATTGCAATAATTTCTTCATTAACCAGCAATGCAACTCCACTGTATTTCCTTTTTGTATGTTCTTCCTAAGTACTGAATACCCCTGGATGTTCAATTCCCATCCCTAGAATCATAGAATCACTACAGTGCAGAAGGGGGCCATTCGGCCCATCAAGTCTGCACAAACCCTCTGAAAGGGTATCCTACTTAGGGTCAGGGCCCCACCCTATCCCCTTAACCCAGTAACCCCCTCTAACCTTTTGGACAGTAAGGGGAATTGATCATCGCCAATCCACCTGACCTGCACATCTAGGACTGCAGGAGGAAACCGAAGCACCGGGAGGAGACCCACGCAGACACAAGGAGAAAGTGCAAACTCCACACAGACAACCACCTAAGGCAGAAATTGAACCTAGGTCCCTGGAGCTGTGTGGCAGCAGTGCTAACCACTGTGTCACCATGCAGTCCCCTGGTCACCCTGCAGCCATATCTCCGTAAGCCCAACTATATGATACCTGTTTATATTGTTGTGCGCCATTAATTCATCAACTTTATTGCAAATGCTCCGCGCATTAAAGAACAAGGCCTTAAGGCTCGTCTTTTTAATATTCCTTGTCCTGTTCTCATTATTTTTTGCTGCGGCCCTGTTTGATTCTGGCCCTTGATTTCTCTGCCTATCACTTTTCTTAGACCCATTTCTGTCTTTTGTTCTTCTCTGTGTTTCCCTGTCTTCTGGCTCCTTGCCTAGGCTTTCCATCTGCCTGCTCTTTTAGTTTAAACCCTCCCCAACAACTTTAGCAAATACTCCCCCTAGGACATTGGTCTCTGTACTGCCCAGGTGTAACCCGTCCAGTTTGTATTGGTCCCACCTCACCCAGAATGGGTCCCAATGTCCCAGGAATCTGAAATCCTTCCCCGCACCTTTTCTTAAACCACATATTCACCTGATATAACCTGCAGTTTCGGCTCTGACCAGCATGTGGCATTGGCAGTAATCCTGAGATCAATACCTTTGAGGTCTACTTTTCAGCTTCCTCCTAACTCCCTATATTCTGCTTTTCTATCTATGTCATTCATACCAATGTGCACCATGACCACTGGCTACTCACACTTCCTCTCCAGAATATCCTATAGCCACTTTGAGGCATCCTTGACCCTAGTTCCAGGGAGGCAACCATCCATCCTGGAGTCTGGTTTGTGGCCACAGAAACATCTATCCCCCTTCCAATGAATCCCGTATAACTATTGCATTCCCATACTTTTTACTCCTCCCCTGTACAGCAGAGCCAACTGTGGTGCAACAAACTTGGCTATTGCTGCATTCCCCAGAGAGGCCATTCCCCCCAACACTATCCAAAGCGGTATATCTGTTTTGCAGGGGATTGGCCTCAGGAGAGTCCTGCACTACCTGCCTGGTCCTCGTGCTCTGCCTGGTGGTCGCCCATTCCCTTCCTGCCTGTGTAGTCTGAGCCTATGGTATGACTACCTCTCTGCAGCTACTATCCATAATATTCACAGTGTCCCCAGCCGCACTCAAGCTCTGAAACCTGGGCTTCCAGGACCTGCAGCTGGAGATACTCCTTGCATACATGCTGGAGCCAGGCACTTTAAATGTTCCCGGCTTCCCACATACAGCAGGAGAAGCACAGCACGGCTTTGAGCTCTCCTGCCATGACTTACCTCTTGAAATTACTATTCTTGGAAGATACTTAAAAGCAAATAATATCAATTACTCTCGTTCCCATCTTCCCTGGTTTTTATTACTACAGAATATAGCCCTTACAATCTATGACCACAAAATGTAGACTCTACAAGCTATAAGCAATTAAGTAGTAAATACTTACCCGCCCATACTCACACAATCAGCTGCTTCCACTTGCTCCGCATCACTTTTGAATCCTAATGTCACCTCATGAGCTTCAAACTACAAGCTAGCACTCCACTCTGAGTTTCGCTCTTTCTTGCACTGTTTTATCCTCCCAGCTCGGCTCTCAGTCTCGTTATTTTTTGCGCTCTTTAATCTCCCTGGCTCCACTGGTTTTCCTGTGATGCTATTATTTGTTTTTTTTTAAAAAGAACTGACCGCAGGACACTGTTCCCAGACTGCTTTACTGTGATGCTGACTGCAGGACACTGTTCCCAGACTGCTTCACTGTGATGCTGACTGCAGGACACTGTTCCCAGACTGCTTCACTGTGATGCTAATTGCAGGACACTGTTTCCAGACTCCTTCACTGTGATGCTGACTGCAGGACACTATTCCCAGACTGCTTCACTGTGATGCTGACTGCAGGACACTGTTCCCAGACTGCTTCACTGTGATGCTGACTGCAGGACACTGTTCCCAGACTGCTTCACTGTGATGCTGACTGCAGGACACTGTTCCCAGACTGCTTCCCTGTGATGCTGACTGCAGGACACTATTCCCAGACTGCTTCCCTATGATGCTGACTACGGGACACTGATCCCAGACTGCTTCACTGTGATGCTGACTACAGGACACTGTTCCCAGACTGCTTCCCTGTGATGCTGACTGCAGGACACTGATCCCGGACTGCTTCACTGTGATGTTGACTGCAGGACACTGATCCCGGACTGCTTCACTGTGATGCTGACTGCAGGACACTGTTCCCCAAGAAGGATAGAGGGTGGTATATTAGATCCCCACCCTATTGAGATGCCCAGAAGTTTCTTGTGCTTCCTTGTAAAGTGACACTGGCCCAGCCTCATTTCAATGTGAAAGGACATTCCCTGGGATTCTACCTGTTTAAGGGTATAAGAACATAAGAAATAATAATGATAATATTTATTGCCATAAGCTAGCTTACATTAAAACTGCAATGAAGTTACTGTGAAAAGCCCCTAGTCGTCACATTCCGGCGTCTGTTCGGGTGCATGGAGGGAGAATTCAGAATGTCCAAATTACCTAAAACACGTCTTTCGGAACTTGTGGGAGGGAACCAGAGCACCCGGAGGAAACCCACGCAGACACGTGTAGATTCCGCACAGACAGTGACCAAGCCGTGGATTGAACCTGGGACCCTGGTGCTGTGAAGCAACAGTGCTAACCACTGTGCTTGCGTGCCATCCAGAAATAGGAGAGGAGTAGATCCCTTGACTCATCAAGCCTGCTCTGCCATTCAATATGATCATGTCTGAGCTTAGGTTTGATGTCCATTTTCCTACCCGCCTCCCCATATCCCTGGATTTCCTGAGAGATCAAAAATCTTAGATATATCCAATGATGGAGCAACCATAGCCCTCTGGGTAGAGAATTCCAAAGATTCACAAAGTATTTCTCCTCTCAGCTCAGAATGATCCTTTTCCTGGAACGTGTCCCCATGTTCTAGACTCCCCAGCCAGAGGAACCAACTTCTAAGCGTAAAGCTGCCTCAGAATCTTGTCTGTTTCAATGAAATCACCGTTCATACTTGAACTCTAGAGGGAATAGGCCAAATTTACTCAGCCTCTCACCGTGGGATAGCCTTTTTACCTATGGACAAATCTAGTGAACCTTTGCTGTGCACACCCCTCCCCAAAAGCTTATGACAGAGATCATTAGCCAGCATCCTCCAATCTCAGTCCGAGAGGTCTACAGCTGCACCCAGAAATCATTCCGAATAATACATATGCATGGTTAGCATCTGGGAGAGAAGAGATTATTGTCATGTATATTGACAATAACAACATTAAACAGATGAGAGCAGGGTTGGAAAATATTACTCATCAACTAGCCTAGGAAGAGTTGTTTTCCATCTGCCTCAAATACAGAGCCACCCATTAGCTTGTAAGTATTATCTCCAGTTGCCCCTCCATCTCTTGCAATGCTAATTTGTATTCTCCAGCTGGATCTGCTCCTGTGCTGCCCGCTATCTCTCTGCCACTTTTACAAGCTTATCAACTGAATATTAACTATTAATTTTTCACTCTCCATCCCTGGAAGGAATCTTTCAGTTTTCCATTAGGTAACACACGTCTAAATCCCTTTTCTGTGGCCCCCTACTCTCTATAATATTACTTCTGCTAACAGTCGCTCCATTTGATCTCCTTTTGATGATGCAAGTCTCTCAGAATCTCCCACCCCTGTAGTTTCTTTTCCAATAAAGCTGCCATTTTCACCACCTTAAATCCAAAGATCATTGAGGATATCTGATGTACAACCAGCCTAGTTGTCCACTGTAGGTTTTACTGTCTTCAGGAATACATTTCTAAATCACCCTCTCCAAAGCAACAATGCCAGATTTAGCTTTACAATGACAAATTGCCTCCTGAAACTCCCTACGCCTGATCCTTGTTGCCATATGTCCAACACCAAGTGGAAGAAACTTATAAACTTCATAGGCTCAATTTTTAAAGACAGGCTGAATTGGTGTCCAATATTGCCTTATCTTCCCAGCCTCTCCCTTGTCCCAATTATCAGCCAATTTATCCTCAGCCTGTTTATTTCAACCATGAGATCCATCTGCTACTTCCTTGAACCCTCCGCTTCAAATTTCTAAACACTTGGCTACCTCTACTTGTCTCCTCAGTCCATGCGAACATTATAAATGGCTTCCTTTGCTCAAACCTTTCTTACAATCCTTGGTTCAAGATCTTTTTTGCCCAACTACCAGCCTTTATCAAAGTTATTTTTCCTCTTCAGGTTCCTTGAATAAAATGGTTTCATCTTCTGGCATCAGCCACTCATTTCATCTCTTAATGACAGTGTCAATTTGATGTTAAATTGTGCTAAAATACAGTTTTAAGATTGAAATTCTTTTCATATAGGGTTCTTGCTGCCATCATAGAACATAAAGCATAGAATATACAGTGCAGAAGAAGGCCATTCAGCCCATCGTGTCTGCACCGACTCACTTAAGCCCTCACAGACAGTGACCCAGCAGGGAATCGAACCTGGGACCCTGGCACTGTGAAGCCACAGTGCTAACCACTTGTGCTGCCCTGTTGATGTTCTCGGGGTTAGATTCTAAAGAATGTCAGAGCTGACATCCCATTTATATGGGCACAAAGACTCTGGGCTAGATTCTCCGTTTCTGTGGCTAAGTGGCGAATCGAACGGAGAATCCGCGGGAGATTTACGATGAAAAAATTGGTGCCGATCCTTCACTGATTCCGGGACCGGTGAGAGGCTAACAGCAGCGGCGGGTGAAACTCCAGGCTCCCATGCCGAGAACGGCCGGAGAATGGCCAGGTCACTGGCCGCGCATGCGCACAGCTGACGACCTGCAGCGGTTACACCGTACAACATGGCGACGGCCGTGCGTGGACATGACCCATCATCGACCCGACAGGCCATCTCCTGGCCACCCCCCACAGGTCCCCCAAGCCCTCGCTGAAAGCCTCCCGGCCAGTGGCATGTATCCTCTATGCCGGGTTCCCGACCGCTGAGACCACACGTGTCCCGCGTCCTCGGGAACTTGGCCCATCGGGGGTGGAGCATCGCGGGAGGGCCAGCCGATGATGCGCCAATACTGTTGCAAGAGTGCATGGCACATGGCGAGATAACACCATTTCCGAGGGAGCGGAGCATGGCTGAGGTCCGATTTGCACGTCAGAGTCGATTCTCCGCCCAATCGCCGATTCCGATATCAGCGTTGGGCAACGGAGAGTCCCGCCCTCTGTAACAAGAAGTATCAAAACATTTACTGCAACTTCAGAAACGTTGTGTCATACATGAACAGTGCAGCAAGCTGGCAAAAATTAGTTTACATTTTTAAACCCTTTCACTGGGGCGGCACGGTGGCAAAGTGGTTAGCACTGTTGCCTCACAGCATCAGAGACTTGGGTTCAATTCCAACCTTGGGTTACTGTGTGGAGTTTGCACTTTCTCCCCGTGTCTGCATGGGTTTCCTCCAGGTGTTCCGGTTTCCTCCCATAGTCCAAAGATGTGCAAGTTAGGTGGATTGGCCATGCTAAATTGCCCCTTGGTGTCCATAGATGTGCAGATTAGGTTGGATTATGTGGATAGGGAGGGGAAGTGGGCCTCAGTTGGGTGCTCTATCAGAGGGCTGAACAGCCTCCTTTTGCACTGTATGGACTTCAAAAATTAAGAGCCAACATGTTTTACCAATGTCCAATATAATATATTATTTCATGTATCATTACAGTCACAAGGACAACGCCCCACTAAGTTTTAAATCATATCACCTTTATGTATAGTCATGAAGAACATTTGCTCTCAACAGATAATTGGATTTCACTGTAATTCTTGTCATGTTAAGAATCGATACTGTTTTTCCAGTGAAAAATGTTTAATATTGTTCTATCTCAAGTCTTTGATAGGATTTGATTTGAGATCCTTAAAAACACCGGGCAAAGTTTTGGAGACTAAGCGCAGTGGCGAGCAGATAAATTACGTGATTCCTGCTGGCCAATGGGTGGGTTTTTATGTTGAATCTTCCACTTTACGGTTCATTGATCAGCGAGGAGCTCATTGAATCTTGTGGTGGGGCGAGCAGTTATTTAATTATATCAAAGGCCATATTTAAATGGCAGCTGTGCACTCATTCACTAATGGCAGACCAGGGGCTAAATTCTCCCGAAACGGCGCGATGTCCGCCGACTGGCGCCCAAAACGGCGCCAATCAGACGGGCATCGCGCCGCCCCAAAGGTACGGAATGCTCCGCATCTTTGGGGGCCGAGCCCCAACATTGAGGGGCTAGGCCGGCGGCGGAGGAATTTCCTCCCCGCCAGCTGGCGGAAACGGCCTTTGTTGCCCCGCCAGCTGGCGCGGAAATGACATCTCGGGGCGGCGCATGCGCGGGAGCGTCAGCGGCCGCTGACAGTTTCCCGCGCATGCGCAGTGGAGGGAGTCTCTTCTGCCTCCACCATGGTGGAGACCGTGGCGGTGGCGGAAGGGAAAGAGTGCCCCCACGGCACAGGCCCGCCCGCGGATCGGTGGGCCCCGATCGCGGGCCAGGCCATCGTGGGGGCACCCCCCGGGGCCAGATCGCCCCGCGCCCCCCCAGGACCCCGGAGCCCACCCACGCCGCCTAGTCCCGCCGTTCAAAAGGTGGTTTAATCCACGCCAGCGGGACAGGCAATTTATCGGCAGGACTTCGGCCCATTCGGGCCGGAGAATCGAGCGGGGGGGCCCGCCAACCGGCACGGCGCGATTCCCGCCCCCGCCGAATCTCCGGTGCGGGATTCATGGTAGCCCCCGGCGATTCTCCGACCCGGCGGGGGTCGGAGAATGATGCCCCAGGTGTGTGCTGAAGGTCTACACTTTTTTTCATTCATTCAAGGGACGTGGGCTTTGATGACTAGGCTACCATTTATTGCCCAGCCATTGCTCTTGAACTGAACCTTACTTTTAAAAATAAATTTAGAGTACCCAATTCATTTTTTCCAATTAACAGGCAATTCAGCGTGGCCAATCAACCTAGCCTGCACATCTTTAGGTTGTGGGGGCAAAACCCAGACAAACACGGGGAGAATGTAACTGAACCTTATTATATTGGGCCTCTGCTGCACCTGTGGCCTCCGCACAATTGTCATCAGCCATGTCCTCAGGGAGTACTCTTTGCTCCGCTCCCTCAAATACCTTGGATATCTGTGGGTGGCAAAGGATGAAGCTGTCATGGATGCTCTCCAGGAACCTAGCACACACCTGTAGGATGCGCTTTCTGTGATCGCAAGCTAGCTGCAACTTCAGGGACTTGCGGTTAATAAAAGTAGATTTCTTGATGTGCAGGTGATCGGAGAGCCACATATGTGCAGTCAATGGCTTCCTACACTTGTGGGAAGCGTGAAATCTGGGAGAATCCCAAGGCTTCTGCTTCCTGGCTAGCCCAGTCCTGGTCAAAATTTATGAATCTGTGAGCTCTCGCAAATAGTGCATCCGTGACCTCCCTGATGCACTTAAGTGCAGAAGCCTGCAAGATGCCACAAAGTTACGAGTGGAGCCCTGAAAGAAGCCACTCGCCTAAAAGTTTAAGGAAGCTGTCAGCTTCATTGCAACAGGTGCTTTCCAAGTCCATGTGGTGCCAACTCCTGAAGCAGGTGACATAGGTGAATGACCGCATCCCTTGAAATGCGGAGTCTCCACCAACACTGGTTCTTACTCAGCTCCAAGAAAGCTAGGCACCATCTGTAAACACTGCCCCAAAGATGGCACCTTCAAGAGCCGCTCTTGGTGGTCTTCCCTCTGTCTGCAGGGTTCCCTCAGGGTTGTGATGCTGCTGCCAGAGAGCCTGACACGACGCCTATGTCGTCTTTGTTGCCTCAAAACAAGAAGGATCACAGCCAGTTCTACTAGCTCCATCTCTCCCCTCACTGTATTCACTGCTTGTGAATAAAAAGAGTGAATATCGTGCAGTCGACTCCTTGCCTTATCCCATTGCCCTCCAACCCCAGGAGCATCCTTCCCTCATTTTTAACCTCAGAGTGGGTGACCTTCAGAAGTGGCTTCCCTCCCCTCTCCTTGCCAATTCCTTCCATCCTTAGAGGGCAAAATCATTCCCCCTACTATGAGGTAGACCACTGCCTGGCATCATCTCCTGACCTCACCCCACCCGCCCCCAACCATGCTCATGATTTGTACTCTTCCCCCCTGATCAGCCACAGCACCTGACTGTCTTCCCCAACATTCACTAACCTGGTGCCAGGCCTCTATGGCCGCCACGCTATAAGTCCGAGATTTTGCAAGGAAGGAGTTTCCGACCTTCCAATAGCGCCAGACCCCTCGCTGTTGGAGGCAATACTGTTGGCGAGTGGGGGGGGGGGGGGGGGGGGGGGCGCGGGGTGGAGAGGGAGGTGGTATCGGTGATCTATGGGAGGATTTTGGAGGAGGATAGGATATCCAGGGAGAGGATAATGCCATATGGGAGGAAGAGTTTGGGGGAGGCAATGGAAGAGGATCTGTGGTGTGAGGTGCTGCAAAGAGTGAATGCCTCAACGTCATGCACGAGGTTGGGGCTGATACAATTGAAAGTCGCGTATAGGGCGCACCTCACTAAAGAAGAATGAGCCAGTTCTTTGAGGGGGTGGAGGATGTCTTCGAGTGGTGTGGGAGAGGCACTGCAAATGTTTTGGTCTTGCTCAAAGCTGAAAAGGAATTGGAGGGAGATATTTAACATAATCTCAGGAGTGCTGCATATGGACTTGGAGCCGAATTCCCATTGACACCATTTCCGGGATGTTGGATTGGCCTGAGTTGCAGGAGGGTACGTGGACAGACGTTTTAGCCTTCGCCTCGCTGATTGCTCGTAGGCGGGTCGTTGTGTGGAGGTCAGCTTCTCCGCCCTGTGTCTCGTCATGGTGGGGGGTCCTGCTGGAATTTTTGCCCCTGGGGAAGGTGAAGTTTGAGTTAAGGGGGGGCGAAGGAGGGGCTCTACAGTTCTTGGGATTTGTTTATCATGCACATTCGGGAGTTGGTTGCCGTTGAACATTAAGGGGGGAGTTTGTTTGTTATTTGCTTTTTGTTTTTACTTATGAGTCGATGTTCTAGGTTCTTGGTTTAGCACAGGGCTAAATAGCTGGCTTTTAAAGCAGACCAAGGCAGGCCAGCAGCGCGGGTTCAATTCCCGTACCAGCCTCCCCGAACAGGCGTCGGAATGTGGCGACTAGGGGCTTTTCACAGTAACTTCATTTGAAGCCTACTTGTGACAATAAGCGATTTTCATTTCATATTGGTGGGGTAGTTTTTTTTCTGTTTGTATGGTGAAAAAGCTTGCTCCCAGTTAACCTATTATCTGCACAATCTTGTCCATACAGGCTATGTGTGCGAAGTTCATGGTGCATCTTCCAGTTTCATCATCTGTCCAGGCCTGTCATTGTGTAGTCAGTGCCAGTAATCCATGTGGAACATTCTCTTAGTTTGGTTACCATGTTGCAAGATTATCATTTTGCCATCAGTGCCTATAATAAACATTTCCTGAGCCTCTCCATTCTTTCTGCCCTTCCCATTAATAATATGACATGTCCCTAGACTTAAAATTCATTTCTGACAGCCTGATTTGATATCCCAAAGCTCTCGTGAAGTTTTCTGAAACCTCTGCCTTAATAATTGCTCTCCTCCCTGCATGAATCGCATTCAAATGTTCTGCAAAAATGGACCCATTGATAGTCCCCTCCAAAGCCAAGGGATGGTACCACATTATTGAAGGTTTCTTCAGATTGATAGGGGCTGTAGCCCCCAACCATGAAGCATGTACTGCCCATGCTAGAGCAATTGCCAATCTACAGCTTGGTTGGCGAGCTAAAAATTTTCAGAGCATTTTGTTAATCACATGATTTCTCACGTATCCCTGAAAGGTCTTTCTGCTGCTGTATGCATTGCTACAATATTCAAATTTTCACACATACTCCTGAATTCATTATTTGCAAATTCTCCTCCATTGTCCATTAAGAATTTAATCCCATTCCTATACATTTTCCATTATTTTATAAAAATTACTTTTCTCTTTATTCTAAATTGCCATAGTTTAAATCTAGTCGCTATGTCTACAAAATGTAAACGGTGATCTTTGTCCCATATTTTGAGGTCCATTGCTAAGATTTTATTAAACTCTCTTGCCAATAGAAGGCTTACTACTGGTCACAATGGTTTTCTCTTGTACATTTTATAAGTATGAAATTTTTCGCTCATATCCTCAACGAGTCTAGTATATTCCTTATCCAGAATCCCTGTATCCTTTAACAGAATCTTCAACATATGGCCAAAGACATAGAATCATAGAATCCCTACAGAAGGAGGCCATTAAGCCCACCGGGTCTGCACCAACCCTCTGAAAGAGCGCCCTACCTAGGCCCACACCTCCTCCCTATCCCTGTAACTCCCCCTAACCTTTGGACACTAAGGGGTTATTTAGCATGGCCAATCTACCTAACTTACACATCTTTGAACTGTGGGAGGAAACTGGAGCACCCGGAGGAAACCCAAAGACACAGGGAGAATGTACAAACTCCACACAGTCACCCAAGGTCGGAATTGAACCCGGGTCCCTGCCGCTGTGAGGCAGCAGCGCTAACCACTGCCGTTCAAATTGTCGATGCAGTTTTATAATGATTTGCGTTTTCTCCTTTAAACCCCTATCTCCTGCTGCCATTAATACGTTTATAGCAATCTTTCTCAAGATGATAGGCATTAAAGGAACACAGTAATGTCCTAACTGTGTAAATTGCAAATTTACTGATCTCCAAAGACAATCTCTTTATGTGTTCCATGTCCAAGTTCATTTGGGCCAATTTCATTGAAGGCTTACTTAAAAGTAAAGCAATTTCACTAGATACAATATCATATATATGTACAGATTAGAAGCAGAAGTAGGCCACTCTGCCCCTTGAACCTGCTTTACCATTGAAGATTATAGCTGATCTGATTGTAACTATCCGCTAACCCCCAATACCCTTTTAACCCCTCGTTTATCAAGAATCTATCTCCCTCACCCTTAGAATATTCAAAGAATCTGCTACCACTGACTTTTGAGAATAGGACTTCCAAAGACTCACGACCCTCTGAAAGAAAAGATTTCTCCTCATCTCTGTATCAATGGGTGACCCCTTATTTTTAAACAGCGACCCCTAGTTCTGGATTCTCCCACAAGAGGAAATGTCCTCACAAATTCCATCCTGCCAAGATCCCTCAGGATCTGAAAAGTTTCAATTAAGTTGGGCTCTCACTCTTCTAAACTCCAGTGGATACAAGCCTAGACTGTCCAACTTTTTCTCTGATGTGGAGATGCCGGCGTTGGACTGAGGTGGGCACAGTAAGATGTCTTACAACACCAGGTTAAAGTCCAACAGGTTTGTTTCGAATCACTAGCTTTCGGAGTGCAGCTACTTCCTCAGGTGAATCACCTGAGGAATCACCTGAGGAAAGAGCTGCTCTCCGAAAGCTAGTGATTCGAACAAACCTGTTGGACTTTAACCTGGTGTTGTAAGATTTCTTACTGTGCCCAACTTTTTCTCATAAGCCAACCCGCCCATTTCCTGGTATTACTCTAGTAAACCTCTGAACTGCTTCTAATGCATCTACATCCTTCCTTAAAGGAGAGCAGTACTGTTACACAGTACTCTAAATGTGGCTCACCAGTGCTCTGTACAACAGAATCATAATCTTCATACATTTATATTCAATTCCTCTTGCAATAAATGATAACATTCTATTAGCTTTCCTAATTGCTTGCTGGGCCTGCAAGCTAGACATTTGAGATTCACACACTCGGACACTCAAATCCCCCAGAATCTCAGAGCTCTGCAATCTCTCACCATTAGAATATGCTTTTTTATTCTTCTTGCCAAAATGGACAATTTCATGTTTGATCACATTATACGCCAGATCTTAACCCACTCACTTAAACTACCATGTTCCTTTGTAGCCTCCTTGTGTCCTCTCTCCTACCTATCTTTGTGTCAGCAGTAAATTTAGCAACCATACCTTTGGTCCCTTCACCCAAGACATTTATATAAATTGTAAAATGCTGAGGGTTCAACCCTGCTCCACAGTAGCACAGTGGGTAGCACAGTTGCTTCACAGCTCCAGGGTCCCAGGTTCGATTCCCGGCTTGGGTCACTGTCTGTGTGGAGTCTGCATGTTCTCCCCGTGTCTGCGTGGGTTTCCTCCGGGTGCTCCAGTTTCCTCCCACAAGTCCTAAAAGACATGCTATCAGGTGAATTGGATATTCTGAATTCTCCCTGTGTACCTGATGAGGCACCAGAATGTGGTGACTAGGGTCTTTTCACAGTAACTTCATTGCAGTGTAAATGTAAGCCTTCTTGTGACAATAAAGATTATTATTATTGACTTATTACATCCTGCCAACCAGAAAAAGCCATTCTGGGAGACACAGTGGCATAGTGATACTTTCACTGGACTAGCAATGAGTGGGCGGCACGGTAGCACAGTGGTTAGCACTGTTGCTTCCTAGTGCCAGGGACCCAGGTTCGATTCCAGGCTTGGGTCGCTGTCCGTGCCGAGTCTGCACGTTCTCCCTGTACCTGCGTGCGTTTCCTTTGGGCGGTCTGGTTTCCTCCCACAAGTCCCGAAAGACGTGTTGCTGTGGGGTTTGGACATTCTGAATTCTCCCTCTGTGTACACAAACAGGCGCCAGAGTGTGGCGACTAGGGGATTTTCACAGTAACTTCATTACAGTGTTAATGTAAATCTACTTTTGACACTAATGAAGATTATTATTAAGAAACACTGGGTATTGCTCTGGTCATCCAGGTTCGGATCATACCATGGCAGATGGTGAAACTTGAATTCAATCAAAAATCTGGAATTAAAAGTCTAATAATGACCATGAAACCATTGTGGATTGCCGTTAAAACCTATTTGGTTCACCAATGTCCTTTAGGGAAGGAAATCTGTCATTCTTACCTGTTCTGGCCTACTTGTGACTCCAGATCTACAGCAATGTGGTTGATTCTTAAATGCCCTCTGAAGTGGCTCAGTTCAAGGGCAAGCAGGGATGGGCAATAAATGGTGGCTCAGCCAGCAACTCCCACATACCATGAATGAATTAAACAATTAATGCCAACTCTCTGTTCCTGTTAGCTAGCTAATCTTCCATCCATGCCAATATGCTACCGTTTACACCATGAGCTTTTATTTTCCGCTTTTATTTTCCACTTATTTTGATAAGTGGCACCTTATCAAATGCCTTGTGGTCACCTCAGCACCTCAGCACATCTATTGGTCCCCTTTATCCACAGCACATGTAACTTCTTCAAAAAACTCTAATAAATTGGTTAAACATGATCTCCCATTCACAAAACCATGCTCACTCTGCCTGATTGCCTTGATTTTTTCTAGGTGCTCTGCCATAACATTTTGAATCATAGCTTCTAACATTTTCTTGACAGATATTGAAAATGAAAATCACTTATTGTCACAAGTAGGCTTCAAATGAAGTTACTGTGAAAAGCCCCTAGTCGCCACATTCCGGCGCCTGTTCGGGGAGGCTGGTACAGGAATTGAACCCGCGCTGCTGGCCTGCCTTGGTCTGCTTTAAAAACCAGCTATTTAGCCCTGTGCTAAACCAGCCCTGTAAGCTAACTGGCCTGTAGTTTCCTGCTTTGTCTCCCTTCCTTTTTGGAAAAAGGAGTTACATTTGATATTTTGCAATCTAATGGGACCTTCCCCTGAATCTAATGGAACCTTCCCCAAATCTAGGGAATTTTGGAAAATTGAAACCAATGCATCAGCTATCTCACTAGCCACTTCTTTTAAGACCCTAGGGTGAAGTCCAACAGGACCCAGAAGTTTGTCAACCTGCAGCCCCGACCGTTTGCTCAATACCACTTCTCTGGTGATTGTAATTTTCCTGAGTTCCTCTCTCTTCCATTTCCTGATTTGCTATTTCTGGGATGTTAGTCGTATCCTCTCTAGTCAAAACCAATACAAAATACCTGTTCAATTTATCTGCCATCTCTTTATTTTCCATTATTTATTCCTCAGACTCACTTTCTATCAGACCAACACTTACTTTATTATTTTATCTTTTTATTTAACGGTCTACAGAAAATAACCAAAGATTATTGCAATATCTTTCTTACAAGTCTCCATTATTTCTTCCTGTATACTCTGTCCTATAGTGTAGCTACTGTTAGGATGGGGCAGATGAAATAGTGGAAAGTTAGTCTGATAGTTCCCTAATTGTTTAACCAATGAATACCATTTCCTTAGTCATAATATAGGTCCAGTTCTTCAGAGGTTGAAGATTTTCTCACTTTACTATTCAGCAAAATCCATTTGTCATACATGCTACCAAACATTCTCGAAAATGTGCTGTAATAATACCAATATATTTTGTTGCATTAATTACAATACATTTATTATTTATGAAACAATGAGGCACATTAAAATACAAATTCTAATGATATGTACTGAAGCGTAAAACAGTTTCTGCTTTTTACCACTCACTTCATATTAACTGTGATTTCCACTGCCCATACCTTTGAACATGAATAACTATTTTATTACAGAGCGTACAAAATTATAGTACATCAATGATGAGACCATTTATTTCCCCAATTACAACTGACACAGTCGAATGTTATCAAAATCTGTTTATTACACATTGAGGCAGTGCCATGTATTATTTCAATGTTCACTGCACTGTGAATATTTGTAAATATGGCAATAAAATAGAATAACTTCCATTGGGAGAAGGCATAACAACTATGTATTTTAACAATCAACTCATACCAGTCAGGAATACAATATTATAGACACTTGTGCTAGCAAATTAAAATAAATGGCAGTCATTCATATAATTTTTAATTCTTTTATTAACGTCTTTGAACAAAGGTTTGTACTGTCTTCCACTCAGAAGGGAAATCTGTAGATGAAAAATATAGTTGGTCAAATTTCAGTGAGTGATCAGATCATAAACAGTGGAAGTACATTCTATGGAAATTATCTAATATAGTAAATAGATCTATTTACTTTTATCACCTTTCACTTACCAGCAGCTGAAGACCGTTTTCCCATGAGTCCAACAAAATTCTCTAACTTATGTCCTATAAAACAAAGTACAGAAAACATGATCGACTAATTATTGATCTTACCACGGGAAGCACAGTGGCACAGTGGTTAGCACTGCTGCCTCACAGCGCCAAGGGCCCCGGGTCACTGTCTGTGTGTAGTTTTCACATTCTCCCGTGTCTGCATGGATTTCACCCCCACAAATTAAAAAAAGATGTGTAGGATAGGTGAATTGAGCACACTAAAATTGCCCGTTAATTGGAAAAAAAGAATTTGGTACTCTAAATTTATGGGGAAAAAATTATTGATCTTACCATGCATTTGCCAAAAAAGTTTCAATTTTTTTTTAGTGATAGTACATTTTATTTTCCTTGCCTAGATAGTTAATAATTGAGTGTGAGATTAAAACAATAATTCACTTGAATGAAAATTTGAATGTCCAATCACATTGAAATAGAATTCGGTGTTATGATTTTATTTTGATTGCAATTGAATTTGATTATATCATTAGTGGTAATAACCTTTCTAACATTTAACATTTGTTCTCCCTGGAATTTTAAATTATACCCAATATCCATTTTAATTTATATACTCAGAAATAGCTTGTTTTTTGAGATTTTAAATGCTAACTGGAATACCACACATGCTCTTATTATAGTAAGGAATTTGAACCAAGTGTCATTTATCTCTCATCTTGATATATTTTCCTATCCATGCACACATGCATACAATATGGAAAATTTACATTCAAGCGTGTTTTAAGTTCGAAACAATACATAACAGCTCAGAATTTAGCAAAACATTAGTTTTTAATGTTGCCATAATGTGATGAGAGTTATAGGGGTCTTTATAAAACATCCAAAAGAAGGAAATTAGGATTATCCATAGTTTAAAGCCCCTATTATAAGCTGGATATGAGAAAAACTCTCCCTGTCAGAACCTTCCTAAATGCCTGGTGTCTCACCCCCTAGGCACATTGCCCTTGAAATGGCTGTGGTGGAAAGAGATCATTGTCCAACTGTTCCTGGTATATGCCTTTATAAAGAAGGTCTCAAGAGAGATAAAATGGCTTTTGTCAAGGTTTATCCTGAGCAGATCCATGATGCATTTTGCTCCATGGGTTGTTTTAATTCTGCACAATCTTCTTTGGAGAACAAGTACACAGCATCACAGTTTAAAATCTTTATGAAGCATATTGTTCAAATTGTTTATGCAATAAATATATGATCCATCCCAGTCGCTCATTCTCACTGGTGATACATCTCCGTACAGCATTGGGGCGGTGCAATCCCATTGATGGGACAATGGCACAAAGGGCCTCATCACATACGCTTCCAAAAACCTGGCAGGTGCAGAACGCACCACACCCAAATCGAAAACTAAGAGTTCAATGCTGAATCCAACCCAACGAATTACAATTAAATCAATATAATGTTTTTTACAGCTTGACATTTTATTTTGTTTTTCAGTTACTAGCCATTATCTTTTCAAAACTTACTTTTGCGAGTCAGTGGCTTGTTTTCTGAAAAGGAAGGAAAAACAACTAAACTTATTTTTCGAACAAACTTTCCTGAAATAAGAAATATAGGCCTAGTTTGAATCACTCACTTTTTTGAACAGCTCTTCCTACCGTTATATCTCCAAATGAAGATTACCAGGTCTGTTTAATGCATCTTTGGTGAATGGTTTTAAACAATGTGTGAATAGTTTCAAGTGTACCCTGCTCTTTATTCTCCTTCAATGTTGCTGTGTGTGCCATCAATTACATTCATTATCCTGAAATTAATCTCTGCTGCCTCTTAACTAAAACATTAATGTACAATGATCTCCATATATTATTGAGAACTTGGAGACCAAATTTAAACCAATGTAATATAAACTTTATTTCACTATTTCACACTCCAGGTAAGAATCATTTCTCCATGGGCCAGATTTATTAACTTAAATGATATTCCTTCAGGTTGGCCTCACTACTTTTGTGGGAAAAATCAAACAAATTTCATATGGTCAATCTAGCAATTAAAGACATTGGGCCGGATTCTCCATCCAACGATGCCGGAATCGTGAAATACGATCGAGCGGAAAATTGCGCATAGCCAAAAATCATGGCCGGCATAGGGTGCCCGACAGAATGCCATTCTCCGGTGCCTCAAAAGTGGCGTCAATGCATTCTACGCCCCACGTACATTAAATGCCGTTGGCATATCATTAACGGGCCCAACCTGGTACTCTCCAGGGCTTCCATGATGCTCCCCCTCTGCCAGGAGGAATTATCGATGGCGAGTTTCACTTGTGGTTTTACAAATCGGGGAACAAGTGCCATGGCTGCTGAGGAGAGAGGTCCCAGACGCGCGCCGTGGGCTGCCGGTCCTGTCGCTGGCTGGGGGTGGGCATCTGTCAGGGCCGGGTTGGGGGGTTATGGCGGGGAGTAGCGGGCGGAGGGGGGGTGACCAGGGAATGGACCGTGGCATTGGGTGTCCAGGCACTGACCACCATTTTGGGTGTCCAGGCACTGACCACCATTGCCGCGGCGCGCAAGGCAACCCTCGGCGGCCCATAGTTTTCAGGGTGACATCAACCATATGGATGCGTCCACCCCCCCACCCGGAGGCCACCTGCCGTCAGGGCATCATATGGCCCACCCATGGGCAACGCCCACAGTAGCTCCAAAAGGCGGGCACGTGCATACCACTGGCATGGGTAGTGCCAGCCACCACTACCCCTGCCAGCAGGAATGAGTGCTGGGGCCAGAGACCCCCGCGGTGCCAGGCACCAAAGGGGCCAGGTGTGCAGTGCAGAGGGCAGAGTGCCAGGGGGTAAATGCGGTGGCAGGGGCTGCAGTGCAGGCCGGAGCCACCATGTAGCCCATTGGACCTGGCTTAGCACAGGGGTATGCACCATGCTAACATGTCTTGCCTTTCAACCTCTGCAGACAATGTATTTCGGAATCCAACCAGGATTCCCTGGGGGATGCACCGAGGCTGTACGAGCAAGAGTAGCTTGGGGAGGAACCTGCAGCAGTGGAGCTTGCCCCAGAAGAACAGAAGCCAGCTGATGAGGATGAAGAGCCGGCCACCCAACAGGCCAAGGAGGAGGTGGGAAGGAGACACCACATTACCGGCAATGCCTCTCCTTTGAGTTCCTGCCGAACAGGGCGTGTCGTCAAAGACTCTGGCTGAGCAGGGGGACCGTACCGTATATCTGCTGGATCATGGTGCACCTGGAACCGCGGGGGTATGGGGGGTCAAGAGAACGGTTGCCCTGAACTTTTTCACCACGGGGTCCTTCCAGGCACCAAATGGGGACCTGTCAGGGATCTCTCAGACCTCGGTGCACAGGTGCACCCATGCCGTAATGGAGGCCCTGTATGCCCGGTTGGCACAATATATCAAATTCAATGTGGACCGAGCCCACAAGGATGCCCGGGCAGTGGGTTCGCCGCCATCACCAGAATGCCCCATGTCCAGGGGTGATCGACCGGTGGTGTGTCTCCCACTAGCACCAGTGCATATGGGGCCGGTCTTCACGTACCGAAAGGGGTTCCATTCGATGAACGTGCTGCTGGTATGCAACCACACCATGCACGTCATGCACGTCTGCGCCCGATACCCAGGCAATGCTTTCATCCTGCCACACTCAACAGTTCCCGACACCTTTGAGGTGCACACCCAGGTGAGGGGTTGGTGTCTGGGTGACAGAGGTTATCCAGTGCAGTCATGGCCGATGATGCCGATCCAAAGGCCACAAACCAATGCGGAGACCCGTTACAATGGCACGCATGCTGCACTCCGGCGCCTGTTCAGGTACACTGAGGGAGAATTCAGAATGTTCAATTCACCTAACAAACATTTCTTCCGGGACTTGTGGGAGGAAACCGGAGCACCCGGAGGAAACCCATGCAGACATGGGGGACAACATGCAAACTCCGCACAGTGACTCAAGCCGAGAATCAAACCTGGATCCCTGGCGCTGTGAAGCAACAGTGCTAACCACTGTGCTACTGTGCCGCCCACCAGGAAGTTAATAAGAACAGGAAATATAAGTGATATTTAACATATGCACCAAAAGCAAATAGAGATTCAGACGAGGAGATGTAATTAAGGAAGAGTGATAAAAGAACAGAAAACGAAATTATTATTTCTGTCAATCTCCAAAATTTTGTTTTGAGAGATTGAGAGTTCCCAATTGTAAAAATAAATTTCAGGCCAAGAGAGGTTGTTCAAAATTAATTATTGCTTATTACACTGTGAATAAACTCAATCATTCTTGCATGCAGTCACCTTAACTTTTTCAGCTGTTTTAATTATGGGACTAGTGGGCAAGTTCACACTTTTACAGTGATTTCAGCATCGAGTCTATCAGCAAGGCAGCAACGCTGCACCATGTGGAGGAACAGGCTATCTCTGATAATTGCTGAATTTCTGTGTTTAACTGTATAAATCCAAATGCCAGACATTGCTGTCAGATTAATGCTTATGTCCTCGCCATTATTATTGTTGCAGCAAAATTGATGCCATTGAATTTCAAACAATATGAATTCACAAGTGAAAGCTACATAGATATGTTATATAAATTCAAACATTTACCTTCTTTTTAATGTTTGACTTAAATGAAACTGTATATCCAAAAGCTTTAACCATCACTAAAAATGCATTAAGTGCCTGATAAACAAACAATATTATTACTGGAGCGAATTCTTTATCTAATTGAGACAATGTATAAATAGTGGCCACCCAGGAAGATCCACAGCTTAACCTTGGTTTACACTGAGCTAATTAATCTTGGCTTTGGGAAAAAATGGGAGAATTATGAATTACTCAATATCCATTGGCTAGGAAAGAGAAAATCAGTTAGAATGTGTGGTTCAATTTATATTCAGTGTGATCTGCTAAAATGGAATGCATTACTGTTAACCCACACTATTCAGACTCACACAAGAAATGGTGGAATGGGAGAATCTGTATCCTGGTATGAATCAAGGGGGTGGGACAAAATAGTATTAACTCATGCTGACAGAAATATAGCATATATTTAACGACAAATACCATATATGGGGCGGCACAGTGGTTAGCACTGCCACCTCACAGCGCCATGGACCCAGGTTTGATTCCGACCTCAAGTGCCTGTTTGTGTGGAGCCTGCATTTTCTCCCCGTGTCTGCGTGGGTTTCCTCCTGGTGCTCTGGTTTCCTCCCACAGTCCAATGATGTGCAGTTTAGATAGATTGGCCGTGCTAAATTACCCCTTAGTGTCCAAAGGTTAGGTGGGGATACGGGGCTGGGGCAGGGTAAGGGCCTAGGTAGGGTGCTCCTTCGAAGGGTTGGTGTAGACTCAATGGACCGAGTGGTCTCCTTGTGCACTGTAGGGATTCTATGATATGCATTTTTATCAAGTTGAGAGAATGCTGGATCATTCAAATATAAGAACATAGGTTAACAGTAGATATTTAAACAAAACTCAAAGTACTTATATGCTTCAATTTGTTATGTTGTAGTACATTTTACCAAACTTTGGGCTCTCTACATTTTTTAAAATTCATTTTTATGTGGTGTGAGTTAAGCTGGCTAGGCCAGCATTTGTTGCCCATCCCTAACTGCTCTTGAGAAGGTGGTGGTGAGCTGCCTCCTTGAACCGCTGCAGTCCATGTGGTGTAGGTACACCCACTGTGCTATTAGGGAGGAAGTTCCAGGATTTTGACCCAGCGACAGTGAAGGAACGACAATATATTTCCAAGTCAAGGTGGTGAGTGACTTGGAGGGGAACTTCCAAATGGTGGTGTTCCCATGTATCTGCTGCCCTTGTCTTTCTAAATGGTAGTGGTTGTGGTTTTGGAGGTGCTGTCTAAGGAGCCGAAGTGAGTTCCTGCAGTGAATCTTGTAGATGGTACATACTGCTGCTACTGTGTGTCAGTGGTGGTGGGAGTGAATATTTGTGGAAGGGATGCCAATCAAGCGGGCTGCTTTGTCCTGGACAGTATCAAGCTTCTTGAGTGTTGTTGCAGCTGCACTCATCCAGGCAAAAGGGGGAAATTCCATCACACTCCTGACTTGTGCCTTCTAGATGATGGATAGGTTTTGGGGAGGTTAGTTACTCGACGCAGGATTCCTAGTCTCTGACCTGCTCTTGTAGCCACAGTATTTATATGGCTAATCTAGTTCAGTTTCTATTCAATGGTAATCCCCAAGGTGTTAATAGTGGGGGATTCAGTGATGGTAATGCCATTGAATGTCAAGGGGCGGTAGTTTGATTCTCTCTTATTGGAGATGGTCATTGCCTGGCACTTGTGTGGCGTGAATGTCACTTGTCAGCCGAAGTCTGGATATTGTCCAGGTCTTGCTGCATTTTCACATGGATTGCTTCATTATCTGAGGAGTCGTGAATGGTGCTAAACATTATGCATTCATCAGCGAGCATCACCACATCCCCACATCTGACCATATGTTGGAAGGAAGGTAATTGACGAAGCAGCTGAAGGTGGTTGGGCCTAGAACACTACTCTGAGGAACTCCTGCAGTGATGTCCCAGGACTGAGATGACTGGCCTCCAACAACCACAACCATCTTCCTTTGTGCGGATTCCTTCCTTTGATTCAAGCAGTGGTGAGTTTCCCCCCTGATTCTTATTGAATCCAGTTTAGCTTGGGCTCCTTGATGCCATACTCTATCAAATACTGCCTTGATGTCAAGGGCAATCACTCTCAGCTCACCTCTGGAGTTCAGCCCTTTTGTGCATGTTTGAATCAAGGCTGTAATGAGGTCAGGAGCTGAGTGATCCTGGTGAAACCCAAACTGAGCGTTAGTGAGCAGGTTATTGCTGAGTATGTGCCACTTGATAGCACTGTTATTGATGCCATCCACCAGTTTCCTGATGATCGAGAGTACACTGATGGGGTGGTAATTGGCCGAGTTGGATTAGTCTTGCTTTTTGTGTACAAGACATACCTAGGCAATTTTCCACATTGCCGGTAGATACCAGTGTTGTAGTTGCACTGGAACAGCTTGGCTAGTTGTGGCAAGCTCTGGAACACAAGTCTTCAGTACTATTGCTAGAATATTGTCAGGGCCCATAGCCTTTGCAGTAGCCAGAGCCTTCAGTCATTTCTTGATATCACATGGGGTGAATCAAATACTCCAAGATGGCGCCGAAGCGAGGCGACTCTCTGCGAGCTCTCCCAAACAGATCCACTTTTTACTTAACCTATACTCGTTCTAATCTTTAAAAATTAACTCTAAAACTAACATTATTACTAACCTCTCTCTCTTATCTTCTCTTGCAGGCTTGAACATCCTCCGAGGTCCGTGGAGACCTTTTGACCCGACCCGACCTGACCTCCGTGACCTGGAAGATCGGGCCCATATCGGAAGTGAAGCCCTGACCTCGATTTGTAGCCGACCCGGACCTCGGAGCTCCCAACCCGGCCTAACTACCGACGCCAGTCCCCGGAGCTCCCGACCCGACCCCCGACAGCAAGACCCGGCCCAACGCGACCCCCAGAGACCCGCCCAGCGACCCGACCTGGCGAGGCCCGCCCAACAACCCGACCTACCTGGTGATGGAAGAAAGAAAAATCCACGTGGAGGCTCGACCGGGCCTACTTCAAGATCCGACCCCAGGAGCGCCCAGGGAGGGAACAGACCACGGGACCCAGCCCAACCTGCCTCAGGAAGCCCCTGCCCACGACCCAGGACCCCCGAAACGGCGGAGACCCCGCGCGAGGACCCAAACGTGCTGCAAGGTATTCTCGCACCTGCAGAACGCCGGGACCCATCCGGATCGCAAACATGCCCCCCTAGCAACCCCTCTACCTCAACCAGCGCCCAGGACCCTGCCAGACGCGACCCCAGATACGTAAACAGCGCCCTGTTCCCCGCCAGCGCCCTGGACCCCGCCAGACGCGACCACCTTCCTTCCACAAGAGCTGACATCTGCCATCGGATCCCAGGATCATCCAGCAGCAGCCGCCGACCGAGGGAAACGCGGCGGTCTGCAGGTTAGACTGAAGCAACGCGGTTTCAAGACCCCTCTCCCCAGCATACTCCTGGCAAACATCCAAGCGATCGAAAACAAGCTAGATGAACTTAACGCCAGACGTACCTCTCAGAGGGAAGTAAGAGACTGCTGTGTGCTCTGTTTCACAGAGACATGGCTCACCCCTGCCTCACCGGACTGTGCCATACAGCCTGAAGGCTTCTCAATTCACCGGGCGGACCGCACGGCATCATCAGGCAAAGCGAAGGGTGGAGGGGTTTGCCTCCTCATCAACTCCTCCTGGTGCTTGGATGTGGCGACTATGGCAACCTACTGCTCCCCAGACCTGGAATGCCTGACCGTGAAGTGCCGCCCATATTATCTTACGTGGGTTCACTTCAGCCATTATCACAGCGGTCTACATCCCACCCCAGGCAGTAGTGAGGAAGGCTATACACAGTAATAAACAACGACGAAACAGAACACCCGAGGCCTTGTTCATCGTAGCCGGAGACTTCAACAAGGCCAACCTCAAGAGTGTACTGCCAAAATTCCACCAGCACATCTCCTGTCCCACCAGGGGCGACAACACTCTTGACCACTGCTACTCAAAACTACCGACCAGTGGCCCTGACTTCAGTCGTAATGAAGTGCTTCGAGAGGTTGATCATGAAGCGCATCACCTCCATACTCCCAGAACGCCTTGATCCACTGCAATTCGCATACCGCTGCAACCGGTCCACATCAGACACCATTTCCCTGGACCTACACTCATCCCTAAAGCATCTCAAAAACAAGGACTCCTACATTAGACTCCTATTTATTGACTACAGCTCCGTCTTCAACACCATAATCCCAGCCAAGCTCATATTAAAGCTCCAAAACCTAGGACTTGGCTCCCCACTCTGCAACTGGATCCTCGATTTTCTGACCAACAGACCACAATCAGTAAGAATGAACAACAACACCTCCTCCACAATAGTCCTCAACACCGGCGCCCCGCAAGCTGCGTACTTAGCCCCCTACTCTACTCCCTGTACACACACGACTGCGTGGCAAAACTTGGTTCCAACTCCATCTACAAGTTTGCTGACGATACGACCATAGTGGGCCGGATCTCGAATAACGATGAGTCCGAAGACAGGAGGGAGATAGAGAACCTAGTGGAGTGGTGTAGCGACAACAATCTCTCCCTCAATGCCAGCAAAACTAAAGAGCTGGTAATTGACTTCAAGAAGCAAAGTACTGTACACACCCCTGTCAGCATCAACGGGGCCGAGGTGGAGATGGTTAGCAGTTTCAAATTCCTAGGGGTGCACATCTCCAAAAATCTGTCCTGGTCCACCCACGTCGACGCTACCACCAAGAAAGCACAACAGTGCCTATTCTTCCTCAGGAAACTAAGGAAATTCGGCATGTCCACATTAACCCTTACCAACTTTTACAGATGCACCATAGAAAGCATCCTATCGGGCTGCATCACAGCCTGGTATGGCAACTGCTCGGCCCAGGACCGCAAGAAAATTCAGAGGGTCGTGAACACCGCCCAGTCCATCATACGAACCTGCCTCCCATCCATTGACTCCATCTACACCTCCCGCTGCCTGGGGAAAGCGGGCAGTATAATCAAAGATCCCTCCCACCCGGCTTACTCACTCTTCCAACTTCTTCCATCGGGCAGGAGATACAGAAGTCTGAGAACACGCACGAACAGCTTCTTCCCCACTGTCACCAGACTCCTAAATGACCCTCTTGTGGACTGACTTCATTAACACTACACCCTGTATGCTTCATCCGATGCCGGTGCTTATGTAGTTACATTGTACATGTTGTGTTGCCCTATTATGTATTTTCTTTTATTCCCTTTTCTTCTCATGTACTTAATGATCTGTGAGCTGCTCGCAGAAAAATACTTTTCACTGTACCTCGGTACACGTGACAATAAACAAATCCAATCCAATCCAATCCAAATTGACTGAAGACTGGCAAATGTGATGCTGCGGAGCTCTGGAGGAGGATCAACCTAGATTTCATGCATTCATGCATAGCTTTATTTACTCAACTGAAAATTGATAATGGCTTCAAACTGTGCTTTTTTGTTAGTAATCATGTATGCCTGAACCACCACTGTTAAAATAGCAATTCCATTACATTTATGCTGAAATTGGGAGGGGGTAGTGCACATCGTGTTTAAAACATCATGGAGTAGCCTTTTTAGTGTAAAATATGGTGTAAAATTTAATACAGTATAACAACCGAACAGGCGCCGGAGTGTGGCGACGAGGGGATTTTCACAGTAACTTAATTGCAGTGTTAATGTAAGCCTACTTGTGACGCTGATAAAGATTATTATTATTACTTTATAAATCATTTTTGAAATGCATCCATTAAGACCTCTGTGTGATATTGTTGTGCTCAGTTGGAGAAGGTAGTCTTTGATGGACTAACTTGGCATCCATGGTGGTTTTGGACATGAATTGGTTCAAAAGAGTTGAAGACTAGACACTAAACTGATTTAAAGCAATTTGACATGAGGCAATTTCCAGGAAGTGAGCTCACATACCTGGAGCTTGCACCATCTCCAAACTTTCAGTGTCCGGTTCAGGCTAAGAATAGAATGACCATTCAATGAATGATCTACGATTTTCTGAATTTAAATTTGAATACTTGTAGTTTTTGTACAGAATGAATGGTCATGCCAGCTTTCTCCTCAGTTATAATTTAACCACACATTGAAAAGAGGTCCTTTACCAATGGACAGATGGGCAGATACAGCAGATACCATTGGCTGGATTCTCCAAAAATGGGGCAATGTCCCCACGCCAGTGTAAAAACGCTGGAGTTTTACTCTAGAGATTCCTTAAAAATATTAGCAGCTATTCACCTACCTGCAGGGGGCTGGCAGGGCCCCGGAGTGCTACTCGCAGCTTCAGCTGCGGATACAGGCCCCTGCACTTCCAGGTCCGAGTTCGCGCATGACTGCCGCGCCGAGCGCGATGGCGGACTCAGCCAGCGGACCTGGATGAGGAAAGAAGATCCCAACGATCGGCCCCGTGCCGCTACATATAACACACCCGATCACCGCCTCGGACGCCCATAAGGCCCCCCCAGTACGTGATCCACCCGCCCCTGACCAGGGCAGCCGCGGACTGAGGCCGCAGCCGCCACCTGAGGTTCCCGGCCGGCCAGACATGGTTAGAACCACGCCGTCGGGAACTCAGCCAGTTTTGCCCGGAGAATCATGTGGGGGGGGGGGCCTCTGTCAATGGCGCCCCAGCCACGCCGTGTAATCTGCGCGTGAGCGATTCTCCAGGGACCGGAGAATCGCAGAAGCGGCGCCAGGCACAATTCCCGCGTGAACATCAATTCTCCGTCCCCGCGCCAAACGCGATTTCGGCGTGGGACTGCGGAGAATCCCGCCCCCTAATTCCACAATTTCTCTATAACGCCACCATTTCTCTGAGCCCAACTACAATAGCTTTAATTGCCCTCTTACTGAACACTGCTGCTCACTTTTTCGACCAATCAAATCTTTAATTCTCGACTAAACTTCAAAAGATAATCAGGGCAAACCCATATGCAATTATAAAGGAAAAGTCATGCTTCGGCTAATATATTTTATATTTTTAAGGAATAATTAAGCGCATAAAGAGAACGTTAAAAATGGAGTATGTGTGGATTTTAAGAAACAATTTCAAAAGATCCCATGTTATAGATTTATTGCAAAATTAAGGGGAATGTGGATATGGTGATGGTCAAAATTCAGAAAGAAGAGTAGGGGGAAACAGGTCCTTTTTGTATTGGTGTGATGTGATCAGGTGAGTTGTCCAAGGATCAGTGTCAAAATTGTCTTTGTTTTCCAGATATATTAATGATTTGAACATAGGCACAAGAGGAATACGATTGAAGTTTTCTAATGATAGCAAATTATTTACAACTTACACTAACTTGTGAGATTCATACTGAGAGCGAAGAATTGAAAGGTCTGGGTCATCGGTATACCTACTGATGTAAGTGAAGATAGCAAGGTCCTGAAAATAACTATAAGTTTAAATCACAGGGGTATTGAATACAAAATTGAACAGAGATGATAGATTCATGCAAGTCATGCTTTACTCAGGTTCTAGTTAAGTAACTAGGTGGGGAATAATTAAATATTACTGAGCTTTTCGGTTAAATTAAGTTATTTTGTGTTCTGCCTTTGTCCCAATGCAGCACACTATCCAGTGCTCATAAAGTGATCAACCAAAAGCTTGTCAGACCTCTGACTAGATTTAAATGTAGTTATTTTACGGAAATGGTCCAAAATAACTAACTCTGTGTTCCTGACTTTTTTATGACATCATAATTAGCAAAAGCATTGTTTAACAATGTGACAAGCATTAGGAATGGGCAATGAATGCTGACCATTGTCAGCCACGCTCATATCCCAGGAGAGAATAAATAAAAATTGCTGCGTGCTATAACTTTCAAAGTTATTGATCATATACATAAAATATCATGTTTAACGATTGATTCATTATTGTTTGTTATGCATAACTCAAAATACATTTTATTCCCAGGACAATGCAAAACATGGATTGTCCCTCAACAATATTCAGGTTGAACACCACCAGGTGTCAACACCGCCCTGGAGTTGTCCCATCTGTTAGTTAGATTTCTGCCTTCATAGAATCCCGACAGTGCAGAAGAAGGCCATTCGGCCCGTCAAGTCGGCACCAACCCCTGGAAAGAGAACCCTAATTAAGCCCACACCCAGTAACCCCACCTAACCATTTTGGACACTAAGGGGCAATTTAGCATGGCCAATCCGCCTAACCTGCACATCTTTGGACTGTGGGAGGAAACAGGGGCACTCGGAGGAAACCCACGCAGACACGGGGAAAATGTGCAAACTCCACACAGTCACCCGAGACTGGAATTAAACCCGGGTACCAGGAGCTGTGAGGCAGCAGTGCTAACTGTGCCACCGTGCCGCCTTCATGGGGAACCTCAATAGAAAGCATTGTCTTTTTACATTGTGGATTACCCAGCTGTGCAATATTTGGCTATAACAGCAACCGGAGCCCAGAACAATCGTGAGCACGTGTGGTTGAATAGTCTGATTGGCTTTTTTCTTTTATCCAATCTGTTTCCACATCTAGTGGAAATCACATGGATCAGTATTACTAATAGTAACCAACCACGTTGGATGGCAGCTAAGATCATCTGTAAAATCCACCTTAAAACATGTAGACTGCGGTTTAAAACGCAAGATGTAGCATTTGGGATTGGGGGAAATTATCACAATTATAACCGCTGATACTTAAGACGTTGATTGAGTTTGCAGAAAGGAAAACTCAAATATAAAATAAAATGCAGGTCAATAGTAGAAACAGAAATACTGGAAATCTCAGGTTTAGCCACGCCCAGTTTCCGCTTTAAGAACAAGAACCCTTTTTGTTTAGATGTGATCGCTCCGCTGTGTATTTCCAACATCTTCTGTTTTTAGAAATACGTTACACTTGTTTCCATTAGGTGTCAGTTTATGCGATTTAATTTTGTTTTGTAAAGTACTTTCTGGGAAGCTTTGGAGCTTGAATGTAGCAATGCGAATGGACAAGCTGGTGGAGTCACCAGCTGAAATAAGTTGGGAAGACCGTAAAAACAACCGAATTTACTTATCAACACTGCTGAAAAATACACTTTACCGAATGATCGCCTCCCCATTAAGCCAAAGAACTGGCCGGGCCGCGGTTTCCTGGCCACGCGCTTCAGCAGATCCCGGACGGAATCCGGCTGCAGCTTCTGGTCCTGAAAACACAGGGAGGCAGGAAAGAAAATCAGGCACTATTTAAACCCTCTTCAGTAACAGTGTTCTATCAATGTTGCAGCGTGCCACTTTTAATCTCGGATGACCATGTATTTTAAAGACTATTTGCATTTCAATTACATTACATTTTATAAACAAACTGAAACAAGAATGGTGACCCAGTCTCGGTGCTAATTGTTTATGGGTGCAACGCGGGTGGATGTTGCAGTTCCCATGTGATGGGTTGCTGACGAGTTTCCCGCCAATCTGTCTCTCCTGGGTTTTGGCTCCCTTCACTTCCTGATGTTTCTTCTTCGGGCAACAAGTTCAGTAAAAGTAAGCGTGCCACTGCAGAAGGAGGTTAGAACCATATAGTACGAACATACTTAGAGCAACAGGCCTTTCTATCGTTAACACACGCGCAGTTACCGCGTAGAACCCCACTTACCGAAGCTCTTCCTAAATGCACCACCACATTTATTTGATGAAAAAAGGTCTGGAAAATGCCCATTGTTGCTCTGGCAGACTCAAACACTGCAATTTTACAAATGCCATTTCAAATTACTAAATAGCGATGCTCACAGACGTGTTGCTGGATCATGGTCCACAATTGGATATTCGGAATCCATATTTCCAGATCTACACGATATAGAATCAAGAAGGTAGTTTGAGATGTAATCTGCCATGTGCACAATAGCGCACGAGTGTTGGGAACAAACGCGGTTACCAATGATTTCCATCAGTTTTACATGTGATTGAATTTGACTGCACACATTTAATTGCAGCCATACCTGACTATCCTCGCCCAAACATCTAGCCAGAAGTTCACAATTATAGACAAATCTTAATAAATTCACACTCCGCTTGCTGAGCAAAGCAGGAATAGATTCTCACTGAAATGACCTTGTGTTCCTAGAACTAGCATATCCATGTCTATTGGTATTGATTATAATGCCATAGCAACTCGTTTTTAAAGTCGCCGCATGTGTCTGTGTGAGCAATATTTTCATTTAGTATTGCAAAACTTTCGAGTCTAGGTCCTCCACGCTTCTTGGTGGAATCAAGTGAACATGCCCTGGAGTCACAAACCAAGATCGGAGAGGATTCACCTGTCCAACTATCTGTTCAATGAAAAATTGCTTCGTTCCCTCTGACTCCTCTTAGCGCTCACTTCCTACCCAGTGATATGTCAGGAAGCATCAGTCAGCCTTGTCCACGAGTAATAAGTTCCTGGCACCGATTTCAGTGGTGTAACTGGAAAAATCGTGTCGCACCGCGAGAGGAACAAACTGGGATTTGTCAGTTAGGAATTTCATCTGATTAGATTGACATATAAATGGATGTGACTATGTATATTTAATTGTATTCATAGCTGACTATCCACATTAGGATGCTCAACTACAAAATCATTCATTAGTAATCTTATCAAATTCCCCATCCTCTTACACTTGCGTTATTGATAGATCTCTACCGATTAATCACAGCAATGAACGAAGTGCCGCTATAAGGAGATCTGGCTATCTATTGCATTTGAAATCAAAACGTCCTGTGAGACAGTATCACATCACATAGCCCTTAAACGATCTAGCATGGTGAGACACGGGGAACGCGAGAACTAGAGATACATGGCAACGTTTTGTTTCTGTGACTTGGAACATTACCTGGCTGTGGTCGCTAGCGGCCCAGAGAGTCACCACTTGGTTTGGAGAAATCTCTTCGCAAAAGACCTCTGTCAATACCAAGATGCTGACAGTCAGTGCGAGCAGCCGGAGAGTTCTCATCTTGGGAAGGCGCTCACTCCGGCTGTGTAGAGCTGGATCTGCGGAAGGAGCCTGTGCAGTCGAGTAGAGTGCTGAAGTGGCTGCGCGCTCTCTCTGCCAGAGGAGTGTGCCCGCTCCCTGGCCCCGCTCCAAGTCGTACTTTTCCGTCCGATCCCGAAAACCCCCGAGCTCGCTCGCTCCTTTGTCAACCCGCTCAGATTGCCCGCCAACGTGTCTGACTGGACACTGACAAGGACGGGCCAGGTGCAGTTTGAAAGTCTCAGATTCCAGATCTCAAAACCAGAGTCTGAATGAAAGTCCTGCTGAATTCCTTACAATTTTATACCCCGCACCAGGGGGTCGATACAGCGCAGGAACTTCACTGATCCAAAAATAACCCTCCAGGAATTCGAAGGTGAACGAGTCTTCCCCAGTCTGACGAATTGAATTAAAGATCAATATTTAAGTGCAGAAATGTCAAGATGCATTTTTTCTGCGGTCTGATTGCTTAAATCATTTTACGGATGTGAGTAATAGTATTAACTGCGTGCCTAAACCGACGTCAGCATTTTGGGTTAATATTTCATTTCGATTCAATAGGTGCCCCCCGGAGTCAATCATTTCATTAAGTTTTTTATAACTGCAATTAGATTATTTGAAGAAAGGAGCTCCTTTGAATACATATGAGACAAATCAAAACCGGTTTAGAGACAAATCACATTGTAATACAAAGTACCTTAATCTTTTGGGAAATGCACTCAAGGTCCGAATTTGATACGCCCAAGCCTTCTGAGAATACCATTTACTTGAAAGTTAAGCGATGCAGAACATGAACTGCATTTAAACTCCAGTGTAATGTACATGTTATTTTTTGAATTAAATGGCTAGATGTTAAGATTAGTGAAGCATGTGCAAATCGTATTATTACCACGAAATAAACACAGATTAATGTTACGTGTTGGTTTACATTTTGTAAGTGAGCGTTTTACTGCAACTGTGTTCAATTTATTAATTTGCTTTGCGAGTTTTTCTTCAGCTATTTCGTAGATGAACAAAATGAAAACATCGCCCAGGGTCTGAAATTCGGCATCTCATACTTTATCTCAATTAACCGTGCCTCTCTCTGATTACTCTGCTTTGTGCAGCAATAATTTGGACAGGAAATTTTAACGCGTTAAATTTCTGAAGATGTTTGTATCAAAGATAATGTCAGAGGAATGCGCATACATCAAATTGGCCTCAGCCAATAAAGCTGAATGTTCGATGTCATTGTCGACATTAGAAAGGTAGGAAATGATGATATCAACAACAAGGGTGTGTGAGACTCAGGCCCTTTAGTTGGGGAGTGGGGGGAATGTTCTCTTCCGTCACATTTATCGTGAAATCTTCGCACCGCTTTTGAACTATACTCTTGATTAAATTACTCGCTGCAAACCTCCCATCATTTTCACCATCACTTATCACCATCATTTTCCAGTGACGGTGATAAGAAAGATAAACAATATCTAAAGACCTCCCGCAAGGCTGCATTTGCAACTTAGTTGACTTACGGCAAGATGTAGCTGCAAACTGAAAACAAATTGGGAATTACGAAATGCAATAGCATGATATTTAAGACAACAAAAATATTTTCATGTTTTTTTTTTCGTTTTGTAAAATCAGTTTAAACCTCTTTCCCCAGGTTTACCTTAAGTTATCGTTGTAGCTATGTATATATACCATATTTGAGGTTCGTTACCGTTTTCTTCCACTATAATTACAAGTACTCCCAAGATGATTATTTTCGCAGGGAACTCGATCTTGGTTTAGTGAATTGGAATCGTTCTTAGCATCAGTAATTTGCATTTATTTAGCAACTTTGACATCTCAAAATGCTTCAATGGGACATTATCAAACATAATTTAACACCCAAACCACGTAAGGAAGTGGGATAAGTTACTGAAAACTTGGTCAAAGAGCTAAACTTTAAGGAGCGTTTTAACGGTGGGGACGAGATCGAGCAGGTTTAGAGAGGAAATTCTAGATTTTAGGCTTTACACACCTAAAGGGCTAAAGGAAGTTACAGACAGGAAATGGGTGAAACTGCAGAGGGATTTAAACATGAGGATGAGAACTTTAAAATCCAAGCGTTCACCAATTGGAATCCAATGTTAGTCAGCGAGCACAGGGCTGAACCGCACTTTGATGTACTTTAAGGGGTCGAAGTGGACGCGGCTGCACGTTTGAGAATAACACTGATTTGGAGCGGGATGTAGTTATGGACCGCAGGCAGACGGTGTTATATTGTGAACACTAAAACATCAATGATATCACATTAAAACGTTCACAAAGTAAACGGTTAACCATATTCAACTTCACTCCAGACGCCCAGATTACCTCTGACATAGATCAGTTTAAGAGTGCATCTATAATATGGCGACCAATCTGGGATTCTCCTTCCCCGGGAAGGGTGGTTACATTTCCCTGACAGCCCTCAACTTGTAAATGTTGAAAACACTTAAATCAAGTCAGTTCACAAAATGCTCAGCTAGTCCAGAGGACTCATGGGGGGATTTTTAAGCAAACACTGTACTGGAGTCATAAGGATTCATTCCAGTAAGTCACAGTTGTGTTGATAAGTTCTGTTGATAATGTGGACAGGCTCTAAACTTATTTTTTTTTAAATCATTTTACGGGACGTGGGCATCGCTGGTTAGGCCAGCATTGATTGCCCATCCCTAGTTGCCCTTCAGAAGGTGATAGCGAGCTGTCTTCTTGAACTGCTGCAGTGCCTGAGGTGTAGGTACTCCCACTGTGCTGTTAGGGAGAGAATTCCAGGATTTTGACCCAGGGACAATGAAGGAACGGCAATATATTTTTAAATCAGTGCAGTGAGTGACTTGAAGGGGAACGTCCAAGTGGTGGGGTTCCCAGGTATCTGCTGTTCTTGTCCTTCTAAATGGCAGTGATCATGGGTTTGGAAGGTGCTGCCGAAGGAACCTCAGTGAGTTCCTGCAGTGCATCTTGTAGATGGTATGCACAGCTACCACTTTTCCATGGTGGTGGAGGGATTGAATGTTTGTGGAAGGGGGAGCAATCAAGCGGGCTGCTTTGTCCTGGATGGTGTGGCGCTTCTTGAGTGTTGCTGGAGCTGCACTTACCCAGGCAAGTGGAGAATATTCCATTACACTCCTGACTTGTGCTTTGTAGATGGTGGACAGGCTTTAGGGGATCAGGAGGTGAGTTACTCGCTGTAGAATTCCTAGCCTTTGATGTGCTCTGGTAGTCACAGTATTAATATGGCTAGTCCAGTTCAGTTTCTGATCAATGCTAACCCTCAGGATGTTGATTGTGGGGATTCAGAGATGGTAATGTTATTGAATGTCATGGGGCAATGATTAGATCCTCTCTTGTAAGAGATGGTTATTGCTTGGCACTTGTGTGGCATGAATGTTACTTGCCATTTGTCAGCTGAAGCCTGGATATTGTCCAGGTATTGCTGCATTTGGACATGGACTGCTTCAGTGTCTGAGGGATTTAACTCCAACTCAATCTATAAGTTTGCAGATTATATGACTGTGGTGGGCCGTATCTCAAACAACGACAAATCAGACTACAGAAGGGAGATAAATCACTAGGTTGCATGGTGTACCAAAAACAACCTCTCTCTAAATGTTAGAAAGACCAAGGAACTGATCATCAACTTCAGGAAACGTAGCACGACAGACTCCCGTCTGCATCAATGGCTCCGAAGTGGAGATGGTCGATAGCTTTAGGTTCCTGGGGGTCACAATCACCAACAGTCTGTCTTGGTCCACTCACGTTGATGCAACAGTCAAGAAAGCCCAGCAACGTCTCTACTTCCTATGGAAGCTAAATAAATTTGGCATGTCTGCATCGACTCTCACAAACTGCTACAGATGTGCGATAGAGAGCATCCTATCTGGCTGCATCACAGCTTGGTACAGCAACTGCTCAGTCCAAGATCGCAAGAATCTGCAAAGTGTGGTGAACTCAGCCCAACGCATCTCACAAGCTTGCCACCCGCACACTGATTCTGTCTACACCTTCCTGTCTGCCTCAGGAAGACAGGCAGCATTATCAGAGACCCCTCCCACCCAGGCATTGCCTTCTTCCAGACCCTTCCATCAGGCAGAAGGTACAGAAGTCTGAAAACCCGCACATCCAGACGTAGGAACAGCTTCTTCCCCACAGCTACAAGACTCCTCAACGACTCCCCCTCGGACTGATCTGTTCCCTGTAAAAACACTATTCACTATGCTGCTCTTGCTCATGTATTTGCTTTGTTTGGCCCCTTGTCCTGCACTGTAACCAATCACTGTTTGTCGATGTACCATTTGTCAATGTTCTCTGTTGATTATTCTTTTTGACTATTATGTACGTACTGTGTACGTTCCCTCGGCAGCAGAAAAATACTTTTCACTGTACTTCGGTACATGTGACAGTAAATCAAATCAAAATCAAATCAAGGAGTTGGGAATGGTGCTGAACATTGCACAGTAACCTACAAACATCCCCACATCTGACCTTATGTGGGCCTAGGACACTACTCTGAGGAACTCCTGCAGTGATGTCCCGGGACTGAGATGACTGATCTCCAGCAACCACAAATATCTACCTTTGTGCCAGGTATGACTCCAATCAGCGGCGAGTTTTCCCCCTGATTCCTATTTACTCCAGTTTTACTAGGGCTCCTTGATGCCATACCAGGTCAAATGCTGCCTTGATGTCAGGGGCAGTCACTCTCAGCTCACCTCTGGGGTTCAGCTCTTTTGCACATGTTTGAACCAAGGCTATAATGAGGTCAGGAGCTGAGTGATCCTGGTGGAACTGAGCGTCAGTGAGCAGGTTATTGCTAAGTAAGTGCTGCTTGATAACACTGTTAATGACGCCATCCACCAGTTTACTGATGAACAAGAGTACACTGATGGTATGGCCAAATGCTGCCTTGGTGTCAAGGACAGTCACTCTCTCCTCTGGTATCATCTCTTTTCTCCATGTTTGAACCAAGGCTGTAATGAGGTCAGGAGCTGAGTGACCCTGGTAGAACCTAAACTGAGCATCCATTATTTTACAAATCCCTGTGAATGTGATTTCTTGCAAGGACTATGGGATTGCGGAATTATCCTGTAGCCAAATAGAATGACAACTCATCCAGACCAGAGAAGACAGCCCCTCCTGGGGCAATTACTCTTCTGCAGAATCTAAGGGGCAAACTCAGAGTTAACCTCAAATCTTCGTGATGCAAGTGTGATGGTATAATTTTGGAGTTTGGACCCTATCTAGCTGCAGGGAGGTGTCAGTTTTCACATGTATGCTGACCAAACTGAGCTCCAAGTCACCCCACTGTCTCTACATTATCAGACTGACATCCATCACTGGAAGAGCAGAAATGTCCTCCATTTCAATATTGGGAAGACCAGAGCAATTCTCTTCAGACGAGCTACAAATTCTGTTCATGAGTTACCAACTCCTTCCCTCTCTGTAACAATGATCCGAACTTTTTATTATAATTCCTTCACAGAATGTGGGCACCCCTGGCCAGGCTAACATTTACTGTCCATCCCTAATTGGCCTTGAGAAGGTAGAGGTGAGCTGCCTTATTGAATCACTGCAGTCCATGTTGTGTTAGGAACACCCACAGTGCTGTTAGCGACAGTGTTCCATAATATTGAACTGCGATAGTGAAGTGGTCCAGGTCAGCATGATGTGTGGCTTGGAGAGGAACTTGCAGGAGTGTGTTCAATTCATCTGCTGACCTCATCCTCCTAGATGATAGAGGTTCTGAATTTGGAAGGTACTGTTGGAAGGGCCTTGGTCCATGCTGCAGTGTATCTTGTAGATGCTACACAACTTCCACTGTGCATCGATGGTGGAGAGGTTGGATGTTGAAGGTGGTGGGTGGGTGCCCTAGATGGTGTTGAGTTTTTTGTGTTGTTGGAGCTGCACTCATCCAAGAATGTGGAGAGGATCCATTATGCTCCTGACTTGTATATGGTGGACAGGCTTTGGGGGTTCAGGAGGTGAGTTACTGTACACAGAATTCCCTGCTGCTGACCTGCTCTTGTAGCCATGGTTTTTACATGGCTAGTCCAGTTCCATTTCTGGTCAATGGTAACCCCCTGGATTTTGATGGTGGGGGATTCAGTGATGGTAATGCCATTGAATGACAATGGTAGATGGTTGGATTCTCTCTTATTGGGGATGGTCATGACCTGGTACTTGTATGGCACAAATTCTCCATGCCACTTATCAGCCCAAGCCTAAATGTTGTCCAGGTCTTGCTGAATTTGGGTATGGACTGCTTTAGTATCTGCAGAGTCGCGGATGGTGCTGAACATTGTGAAATCATCAGTGAACATCCCCATTTCTGACCTTATTATGGAGGGAAAGTCATTGAAGAAGCAGCTTTAGCTGGTTGGGTCTAGAACACTAACCTGAGGATATCATGCAGTGATGTGCTGGAACTGAGATGATTGACCTCTAACAACCACAAGCATCTTCCTTTGTACGACCACTGTCTGAACCAGACCGTTTGCAACTTTCAGGTCCTATTTGCCTGAGATGAGCTTCCATGCTCATATCTGTGTTATCACTAAGATGGCCTATATCTACCTCTGTAACAGTGCCTGATTCCCACCCTTTCCCGGTTCTGCTGCTGAAACCCTCATTGGTGCCTTTGTTACCTGTAGACTGGATTATTCTAGTGCACTTCTGATCAGCCGGAACTTTCTACTTTCTATAAACTTGTAGTCAGCCAAATGTACATTGGCTCCTGGTCAAGCAACCTCTCAATTTTACAGTGCTCATCCTTTCATTTCAAATCCTTCTATGGTTTCCCCCTTCCTTATCTCTGTAAGCTCCTCTGGCCCTTCAACCCGCTGAGATACCTGTGCTCCTCCAAATAAGACCACTTGAAAATCCTCCATTTTCACCACTCCGCCAACAGAGGCCGTGCTTTCAGCTGAGTAGGGCCCAAACTCTGGAATTCCTTTGCTCTGGTCATTTGCTGTAATATCTCATGTGGCAGGGTGCCAAATTTTGCTTTAGAATGTTTCTGCGGCCTTGGGACGTTTCATCACATTAAAGGCGCTAGATGAATCCAACGTGTTGCTGTTGCTGCGCTGAAAGCCCCTGCGGTAAGCTTTCCCCCAGTGCTTCAGTTTCACAGAGCATAACTGCAGCCCAAAACAATTGTTCAGCTGGACCTTCTGCACGCTTTTAAATTAGCATGCAGTTGCTTTCAATGCATTAGAATTTGCAGACTAGGCAGATCCACAAACTCGGAGTCAGGCAGTCGAAACCTGGTGCCGGTGGCTGTGAACTGTCACTATTGATCGAGGCCAGTGGCTATCGATCCAAGGGCACTTCAGATCGCAATGACTGCGCATGGCCCCATTTGCACCATGTTCTGTTTCACAGTGATGCTGAAGTGACAAGTGAGTCAGCCCGAGTGCAGAATATAGCTTGTCTAACGCCGCTAGTTTCCGGTTATCTGTGAGATTATTCTTGACATTTTATAATCAGACCTGGAGTTTTTGGAAGATAGTTTGGAGTGCCAGCACTTGCCCACGTTCACATTGAAAAGTTACCGAGCACGACTAGGATCAGTGTGGAGATTATCCGCAAGTGTCGCGTGGGTTTTGTTGACTGAATCGATTTCGGATCCCAGACTGGTAAGCACACAACAGCAGCAGCTTTAGCAACTCTTCCTCCCTCACAATTCTCTATTTTTAAAAAATTCTGGTTCAAAATAAATGGAGAATTATTTGGGCAGTTGGGCTTGTTTTGCCGAACATTGCGAATTACACTGGCCAGTATTCCAGACATCTACTGTATGGAGAGATTCCAGCCTCTGACACACATCCTAAATTTTAAAAAACTATGAATTCAACTGTAAATAAATGCTTATTCAAGCCAACTGACTTCATTGGAATGATTGACCATATATTTCAATATGTTACGATTAAGTTAGAAAAGTAATTTGTCGAGTTATCAAAGGGTTCTTTTCCACGATCACATTGTGTCTGGACACCTTTCTCCATAATGGTGGTGGTTAAATGGAATACAAATGTTGCTGTACGTACACCTACAAAACCTACTTCGTGGAGATGCTGGCGTTGGACTGGGGTGGGCCAGTAAGAAGTCTTACAACACCAGGTTAAAGTCCAACAGGTTTGTTTCGAATCATTAGCTTTCGGAGCACTGCTCCTTCCTCAGGTGAAATCTACTTCAATCAAGGTCAACAGATCAAGGAATTAGTTTAAACCAGTTTTTGGGAGCAGAATAAACTAACGGTTTAGCCCCTCCTAATTTTAATTGCCTCCATGCTGCCCTGCCTCAGCAGCACCCAACTCTCCCAGTGGAATGCTTCATTGTGTTAAAGGCACCCCAGAAGGACAAGTTGTTTTTGTTGAAAGGTACATCATGCTCCCTCTCAAACTGATCACACACCTGCTCCTCCACCTACCTCTCAACAAGTGCCTTTTGCTGGTGTCAGGCAGTCAGCTGGGCGAAGACTCCCAAAGTCATCTATCAGCAGCCTGGGACGGCAGGGTGGCACTGCTGCCTCACAGCACCAGAGACTATGGTTTGATTCTCGGGTTTACACATTCTTCCCGTGTCTGCATGAGTTTCCTCCGGGTGTTCCGTTATTCTCCCAACAGTCCAAAGATGTGCAGGTTAAGTGGATTGGCCATGCTAAATTGCTTCTGGCTGGGATAAGATCGAGGATTGGGCTGGGGTTGGGTGCTCTTGCCGAGGGCCGGTGCAGACTCGATGGGCCGAATGGCCTTCTTCTGTACTGCAGGAATTCTATTAATTAAGCAGCCTTAAAGGCTACTCACTATGGCCAAATCAAGTGACCTCACCAGAGGTTCAGCAACTTTCTACCTTCCAAGTTATACCCAATAGGATCCTTGTTGCATGAGCACTGGAATAAATAAACAAGCAAATAAGACAAGCATTGGAGTTTTGGACAAAGATGATTTGTAAATATGCATATGTCACATTACCATTTGTCAGGGCTGGCACAGTGGTTAGCACTGTTGCCTCACACCGGCAGGGACTGGGTTCAATTTCAGCCTTGGGTGACTGTCTGTGTGGAGTTTGCACTTTCTCTCCATGTCTGCGTGGGTTTCCTCCAGGTTCTCCGGTTCCCTCCCACAGTCCAAAGATGTTCAGGCCAGGTAGATTGGCCATGCTAAATTGCTCCTTAGTGTCCAAACATGGGCAGGTTGGATAGGGATAGGGCAGGAAGTAGGCCTCAATAGGGTGCTCTTTCTCAGAATCAGTGCAGAATTGATGCGCCGAATGGCCTCCTTCTGCACTGTAGGAATTCTATTCAAATCAAGACTATATAGTATTTTAGAATAGTGCTAAAAAAAAAATTTTTCGTTGAATTTCATTCAATTGAATATTAGGAAAATCAAAACCTTTGGTTCCTGTCACAAACTCTGTTCCTTAGTCACTGACTTCATTCCTCTTCCAGGACACTGTCTGAAGTTGAACCAGACCTTTCACAACCTTGGCAATTTATCTAACCCTATAAGATAACTGGACCAGTCATATATATCCTGTGGCTTCAAGAGCAAGACAGAGAATCACAGAATTGTTATGGCACAGAAGGAGGCCATTTGACTGACTGGTCCTCCAAATGAGCAGTTCACCTCGTATCATTCCCCAACTTCGTTCCATAAGCCAGCGCATTCTTCCTTTTCAGTTAACAGTCTATTTCTGTTTTGATGCTTCAATTCAACCTGCCTCCATCACAGTCTTAGGCTATGAGGTTGGGAGTTCAGCAACAAGTAACTTACCTCCTGACTTCTCAAATCAGGAGTGTGATGGAACACTTGTCATTTGCTGGATGAGTACAGCTCCAACAAAACTCAAGAAGTACAACACAATTCACCACAAAAACAGCCCATTTGATTGACACTATGTACCACCATCAACATTCACTCCCTCCACTATTGGCACTGTGTGTACCATCCAGAAAATGCATTGCAGCAACTCACCAAGCCTCCTCCTCAGACAGGCACCTTCTAAACCTATGACCTCTCTAACATCTGGATGAAAAGCACAACAGGCACACATGCAAGTTCTTCGGTGGGCAGGACTCGCACCCATAAGTGGCTGGATTTTGAACTCCTGGCCCGCCATCACTGCACACCGTATAATATGGCAATTAGCTGATTGATAGCTTCAGGGCGGGTTGTAAGCCTGCAATGTCAGAGGATTCATATTCATCAGCTCAATTCGAGCAGGCAGGTTGTCCAGTGGCCGAAATCGTTGGCCTGACCCAGTATGAGCTCACTCATTTAAAGGGCTGCCTGGCATAGGGCAGAGTCAGGTGACCTTGCAAATGTGTAACGGTAAAAGCCACAAGGAAGCGTTTTGTTTACAGAAATATTATCAGGCAATGTTTGCCTTGAGTGTTATTATTCTGTAAAGTATGTTATATTCTGTTTTGAATTGATCTATGCCAGTGAACACAGCTGGCATTAAATTTGATCATATACATAATGTTAAAATATTAAAATTGACCAGCTGCTTAGTTCTAGCATGTTTTCCTCTATAGGTGGTGAAGACAAGGAAGTGAGGGAGAGGCAGAGGTCAGGAAGAAGGGTCAGACCTACTCCATATTTTGATGAAGAATTCTTCTATGCCCTCCTCCAGGCTGTGCCCACCAGGCGTGAGATTCTTATGCTTGCTGACAGGAAGAGGAGACCTCCCTGTACAGCCCAACCAGCCTAAAAGGAGGTGGCTGTGGAGGTTAGCAGTATGGGGGGTCGTACCTCGAAACTGGAGGCAATGGAGGAAGAGGCTGAATGACTTTGTGAGATTAGCAAGGGTCAGTAAGTTCTCACCATGTGTATTATTGTGCTTGGGATATACAGAGAAGGCTAATAAATGTTCGGGCCTTGAGATGTCCAAGGCAACATTGTTGTATCTTGTGGTCTCAGTGCCTCTGTGGAGGTGTTGGTGGGGTTCTGTGTGTGGTGGTGGAGGGAGAAGGACATCAGGAAGGTACACAGTGCCTTGCCTGCCAACCATTGTGCTGATCATATATTCATCACTTACCTTTGTCTTTGAGGCTTGATGAAATTAAGTTACCTGAGAGTAATCAGCATTGCAATGTTACACCTCATTACAGAAAAAAATGGGCTCATAGTGCCCATGAAAGAAACAGATCTGGAAGTGAAGTATTCAATCGAGTAATCCTCAAGTCACAGGAGGAAGAGGTTTTGTTGCTGTCATCCACGGAATGGACCCATTATGTCAGCAGAGGCGAGATTGGATGGCATGGGGCTGGTGAAATTACAAGGGGCTGAAACCAAATCTGGGATGCAGTGGGAGAGAGGGCCAGCAGAAGGGTGACTGTGACCTAGCCTACTTACACAAATAGTGCATGTGAGGCTATGTGAACAAAGGAAGGCAAACTTCTTGGTAGAAATTACTTGTGAGTTTGCTCCAAGTGTGGTCTCATGGTTGCAATGTGTCATACATCGGAATCCACATTGCTAATATATTCATCTCTTACCTTTGCCCTTGCTGCTAATGGTGTTCAGCGTTGTGATCCTGCACATCCAATGAAGACTGAAATGCCAATTAATGTCATGTTTTATGTGTGTTCTGCACAATTGAATCTGTCTGCTGACCTCAGCAGCCATATGGGATCAACAATTGCCTCCGAGGAGGAAGGAGAACTGTTGGAGGGTGCAGTATCACATTCCCTCCCTGCACCAAGCACCAGCGCAGATATTGGCACCTTGGCAGGGCAAGCACAATGTGGTGAGGGCATTTCACATTTGTACAGCTGCTGGAGAATATGTTGGAGCAGGCCTCTTGCAGTCAGAGGAGTGCTCAAAGTGATCCCGAAACTCATTCCGAGTCAGATAATCAGCCTCCGGAATTGTCTGTGAGACAGCAGATGCTGGATAGCCAATGAAATGTGCGTAAACATTTGTTGGATATACCATGCTCTGGCCTGGACTGTAATGATGTCCATCCAGGCCACATGCACTGCAATCAACCACCTTCAAAGCGCCAAGCTTCCTCCATGGACAGATTAGCGACCGTCTTGGAAGGGCAAACCCAATGAATTACTGAGGCTACTATGGGGAAGATCTTGGACTTGCACACTATCACCTTGATTCTGAGCACAGGGGCCCATAGCTAGGGAGCCAAGACACTGAGCCAACTTGTGGGACCACGGAGGAAGGCAGACAGGAACAATCAGTCCTCATGGTGGACGATAAGCAGCTGCTGTCGCCATCTGGAAGCAGCTCAGTGCACTTCTGTTGGGGCTGCCTTTCTTCCACCCATCCATCTTTGGTACAGTCCTCCTCAATTTCAGTGGCAACAGAAGCAATTCCTGCAACTCAGCAGGATTCTTCTAATGCCGTGTGGTCTCCAAGGCCTCAGCCACACAGAAGACACCCACCAAAGACAGCCAGGGAGAGGGGACAAGCATCTCAGCAGCCTCTCTCCAGTGTAGCAGAAGCGAGGAGGGAGTACTGTGCAGGAACACATGAAAACAAATTAAGAAAATTCCACACTCTTCACAAAGCAGATTACACGGGTACATTTTGTAGATGTGATCATTGGGTGTGCCATCTACAAGATGCTAATAAATATTATATTTCCTTATAATATATATGCAGAGGTTAGTTTTGTCTGTAAGTGCCCTCGAAATTTTAGTGTGAAAATATTCATGACTTGTTAGTGGTTAATGTTGATTAAGATGCAACAATGCCAATAGAATTGAAATGGCGAGTGTGCTGACAAGTTCTCAGTGAGCTCTCTTTATAGATGGAATGACACTGTGTTATGGACGACTGGTCAGCCCTCAACAATGGCTGAGACCCTGAACCAGACGCGTAAAGTTTTTTTATGTTTTAAGACTGTGCAAAAAGATCAATTCATTCTGGGAATGATAATATAATAAACAGGGCTTGGGTATATTATAAACAAACTTTATTGAGACAAAAGAAAATAAAACAATATTTAAACTTTTACTTCAGCTAACACTAACAGATTACATGCAGTTTCTTAACCTTAACACTAGTTCCCATCAAACACCACTTTTCATGAAAACACAGCTTTCATTCCAATTACATATACAGGCAAATGAATCACCTGCATTTAGGAAGCAATCTTTCTTCTGTTAGATACATTCATTCAGAACCCTTTTCCAAAGCCTTCTTTGGCAACAGCATTTTCCATGACTTCTCTTTTTGGCTTTTGTCATGGCCTCTTTGATGACTGCTTACATCCTTCTTTTTCTTGCCTGTTCCAAATTGATCCTCTCTCTCTCTAAGCTCTGCCCATCCCTACAAACAAAAGTCCTCCTCTGGAATGTCCAGACTGGAACTTGTCAATTGTAATTGGGCTGCTTGATTGCCCACTCCTGTTTATACAAAAGACCACACCTATGCCATCCATATGCAACTGGCCTTCCATTGATGGACAAATGGGTCATCAGTAATATGGTAATGGCTGGCCAAGAAGGAATGCCCTGAAAGACAATGGATCTCAGGTGAATCACCTTTTGCATTCCCTAACGAGTTTAAGTCTGATTGGGACCATGTGACTCAGCCAGATGTGGGCACACCCTCTGAGTCTGCTCCTAACAGTCTTTTTAACCCCTAAATTGCCAGCTACGTCTTGGACCCCATTTCTGGACCCAAGTTCCCAATATCACTGATATCCTGACAATTGAGACACAGGCAGTACACCTGTCTCTGAGGCTGAGAATTCCAGACCGATTGGAACCTCCGTCTTATCAACGTGTCATGGTTATCCATATGCTCACGTGCAGGGCCTTGCATCTCTTAGTCAAGTTATTCCCTCAACTCTTTATGCTCATCATCAAGGGAATGCCTGATATCTGGTGTCTCCTCTTCCTCCAGGGTATCTCCTCTCTGAGTGGTGAAGTTATGCAGAAGGTAGCACACATCAACCATCAATGAAACTTTGGGTGGTGTATACTCCAATATCTTCCCGATCTATGCAGGCATCAGAACCTCATCTATAGCAGGCCAATTGTCTGTTTGACTATGGTGCTGGTGGTTCAATGGCTATTGTTATGGCTGTTGCTCTGGAAAATACCGTTGGTGAGGAGTCACTGAGGGGAATTCTGGGAAATCTCAGCTCAGTCACCATGACTGTGGAGGAGGATTGCAGATGACCTAGAGCTCAACAGGCGGAAGAGCAGTCAATAAACACCGATTCCGAAAGTGATGTGGGACCAACCTGAGCAGCTGATTGGTGAGTAAGTCCAGGTGAACATTTTCAATCTTTTAAAGTAATTCATTGCTTAATTTCATAGAATTTCATTGAATTTACAGTGCAGAAGGAGGCCCTTCAGCCAATCAAGTCTGCACCGACCCTTGGAAAGAGCACCCTACCTAAGCCCACACCTCCACCCTATCCCCGTAACCCAGTAACCCCATCTAATCTTTTCAGACATTAAGGGCAATTTAGCATAGCCAATCCACCTAATCTGCACATCTTTGGACAGTGGGAGGAAACCAGAGAACTCGGAGGAAAATAACACAGACATGGGGAGAATGTGCAGGCTCCGCACAGACAGTGACCCAAGCTGAGAATCGAACCTGGGACCCTGGAGCTGTGAAGCAACTGTGCTAACCACTGTGCTACCGTGCTGCCCCCATTAATACAACCGTGGGGACTTTAAAAAGGAGTACAGAATAGCACTGTACAATTATAATAGATGTGTTTGGTTGGGAAGCACAGTGGCGCAGTGGTTAGCACTGTTGCCTCACAGCGCCGAGGACACAGGTTCGATCCCGAACCCAGGTCACTGTCTGTGTGGATTTTGCACATTCTTCACATGTCTGCGTGGGTCTCACACCCACAACCCAAAGATGTGCCTGGTAGGTGGATTGGCCACGCTAAATTGCCCCTTAATTGGAAAAATGAATTGGGTACTCTAAATTTATTTTAAAAAAATAAGTGTTTGGTAAGAAACAAGTTCTTAGCTAATGTAAATAAGGCCCCCAGCTAATGTATATTTTTAAAAGGGAGTAACTAGCTTAGTCAAGAGGGAGGTCATGTCAGGAGACCTCAAACCCTTGATATGCTCTTCCTGCACATTGTGGGAAATGAGGGGCGCTTCCCTGGTGACCTTGTTGGGTTCAGAAGGTATTTACAAATGCAGCTTCTAGTTAACTGGATTTTGGAGCTGGAGCTCCGGGTGGACTTACTTTGGAGCATCCGTGATGCTGAGGAAGTCGTGGATAGTGTGGTGATATGCATCACTGTAAATACACAAGGGGTTAATGTAAATACACTATGACTAAGTAAACTAGAGGGAGTACCAGAGACGTCATGGCATGCAGACATACAGCTAATTAACACATGGAATAGGACACGGCCAATGGGCAGTCAAGACACCCAGAGGTGACACTACCACAAGGGGGCATTACACAACCCATATATAAGGACAGGGCACACATGCTCTGTCTCTTTCCACAGGCGACACTTAGAGAGTAGGACAGGGGCAGATCAGAAGCATCACACCCACCACGCGGCTTAGAGCAGACTGGTTAGTTAGACTGAGTTACCATAGCAAGATTAGCAGGAGAGTCGAACTCATAGAGAACTGTGCTAATGGTTCAATAAATCACATTGAACTTACTTCAAAGTCTGGAGTATCTTTTGGTCAAAGCTGCATCGAGTTGCAGCCTGTGTTATCCCAGAGTACATAACACAACAGATAGCACGTTTACTGAGGTGGTCACATTGCAGGTGAGGATTACACAGGCAGAGAGGGAATGGATGACCATTAGGAACAGTAAAAGAGTCAGGAAGGCAGTGCAGCAGTCCCCTGTGGTCATCCCCCTCTCAAACAGATATACCGCTTTGGATACTGTTGTGGGGATGGGGTTGCGGCAGGCAGTGGCCTCTCAGGGGAAATCTGCAGGAGTCAAGTTCACAAAATCCTGGGTACCTCTACTGCTCAGATGGGTGGGAGGAAAACAATTGGCAGAGCTATAATTATAGGGGATTCAATAGGTAGCGGCACAGACAGACTCTTCTCTGGCTACAAATGTGAATTAAGGATAGTATGTTGCCTTCCTTGTGCCAGAGTCCAGGACGTCATTGAGCGTTTGCAGGGCATAAAGACCTGTAAACTGAGCACAGGAAGTTAAGAGGTAGCCTAAAATGCAGGACCTCAAATGTAGTAATCGCAGGATTACTCCCAGTTCCATATGATAGCGAGAGCTGCAATAAGAGGATAGACCAAATTAACACATGGCTGGAAAGATGGTGTAGCCAGGAAAGATTCAGATTCTGGAGGCACTGGGGCTGGTTCTGGGGAAGGTCGGACCTGTACAAACTGGACTGGTTGCAACCAGGCAGAGCTGGTCCTTGCTAGTTCCATTGCGGAGTATTTAAACTAGTGTGGCAGGGGGGTGGGATCCCAGGAATAGGATCAGGTCAGATTTAGATCAGGAAAATGGATGTAGAACATTAGCTAGCGATGCTGAAGATGTAATGATAGACCTGGAATTACAGGAGAAGCAAAGTTTAAAAGGTGTCCAGTCAGGGAAAATGCTGGGGTTAAACTGTTTATACTTCAATGCAAGGAGTATTACAAACAAGGTAGATGAGTTAAGGGTACAGGTAATCACATGGCAGCAGGATGTCACTGCCATCACAGAAACCTGAAGAAAGGAGGCGCAAAATTGGCAGCTCAATATCCCTGGTTATAGAGTCTTCAGACACGCTAGAGTGGGAGATAAAAAGGTGGAGTAGCACTAATGATTAAAGAATCAATTCCAGTGTGAGAAGGGATGATATACTAAACGGGCCAACAAACAAGGTTTTATAGGTTGACCCTAGTCCTAAAAGGTTTACCCCTTATCCTCAAACTATGAACCCTCGTTCTGGACTCCCCCACCATTGGGAACACTCTTTCTGAATCTACCCGGTCTAATCCTTTTAGAATTTTGTAAGCTTCAATGAGATCCGCTCTCACTCTTCTAAACTCCAATGAATGCAATCCTAACGAACCTAATTTCTCCTCATATGACAGTCCTGCCATCCCAGGAATCAGCCTGGTAAACCTTCACTGCACTCCCTCTATAGCAAGAGACACAAGATGACGCCGGAGCGTAGCAACTCTCTGTGAGCTCTCCCAAACAGATCCTCTTTTTACATCTCTTATAATCGTACTAATCTTTTAAAATTTAATTCTAACACGAACATTATCATTAACCTTTCTCTTTTATTACATTGTGGACCTTGTGTTGCCCTATTATGTATTTTCTTTTTATTTTATTTTCATGTACTAAATGATCTGTTTGAGCTGCTTGCAGAAAAATACTTTTCACTGTACCTCGGTTCATGTGACAATAAACAAATCCAATCCAATGTGTGCCCTGGAAACACAACATTCCATATTAAATACTGGCAGCATTCACAGCACTCTGAATTGATGAGGTCAAACTAAGAACCCAGCTGGTGACTTTTAACCCACCCTTGCAATCTCCCAATAAAAAAAAACAGACCCCCCCCCCCGGCCTGGTGTGATTTATCCTCTAAGCCAGGCACTGTCAGGGGCACGACCCGCGGGTGGGTCGCGGGCGGGCGTCGGGAGGGTCGCAGAGCCGTCCGTCGCAGCGCTCCCGATCGCGCAAATCCACGCAACAGCTGCAGTAGCCGACTTTTAACTATGCCAGCTGCAAGCGGCCTTCAAAACTATGCGCATGCGCACCAATGATCGGGCACGCATGCACAGTGCGGCGCATTTTTAAAAATATTGTCGCAGCCTTTTTTTTCCAAGTTCGGGGGGCCAAAGGGACAAAGGGACCATTGGGGCCAGAGGGACCCAAAACCATTTCCTCCATTTTTGTCAGCAACAAACAAGGTAAGAGAAAATGGTGGGTCGCGCAGGTCAGCCGGCATGGGCCGCGAAGGTCGGCTGGTGTGAGTCGCGAAGGTCGGCTGGCGTGAGTCGCGAAGGTCGGCAGGCATGAGTCCAGAAGGTTGGCCGGTTGGTAAAAATGGGTTCCCGAAAAAAAAGTTTGAAAAACACTGCTCTAACCTGTATTATGCTGTTAAAGGAAGTCACAGAGAGCCTTTAGAGCCCTGGTGAAGGATGCAAATGTGGAGACACTGGACTGTGAACTATTCTGTTTAAATCTATGGTTGTACTATTCTCCTACATTTAATTTGCATGTATTATTCCAGTTAATTGGGACATTAACAAGCTTAAATAAACAAATTAGTTAAATTTGCATAAGGTGTGCGAGCTCCCAATTTCTAGCCCTGCCCGCCTACTGTATTGTTGCGTTGGGTGCGACGTTGTCAGGAGTGTGACCTGATATCGTGATGCCTAATAGTATGGGCGGCACTGTTGCTTCACAGCGCCAGGATCCCAGGTTTGATTCCCGGCTTGTCTGTGCGGAGTTGCACCTTCTCCCCATGTCTGCGTGGGTTTCCTCCTGGTGCTCCGGTTTCCTCCCACAAGTCCCGAATGTGGCAACTAGGGTCTTTTCACAGTAACTTCATTGCAGTGTTAATGTAAGCCTACTTGTGACAATAAAGATTATTATTATGTTGCCACAGGTGCAATACTGGCCTAGTTTCACTGCGTATTATTCTGCCCAAAATGTCAATATAGTGGCTTTCCAACTAAGCGAGAAAATGTTAGAGATGCAACAGGTTTTCAGCCAGCACAGAACTGGGAGATAGGAGAGTAGAGGACTAACAAAGGGGTATAAAGTTATTGGGGTTAGGCAGGAATGTGGGGTTGAGATTACAATTAGATCAGCCATGATCTTACTGAATGGCAGAACAGACCCGAGGGGCCAAGTGGCCGACTCCTGCACCTACTTTTTATGTTCAGAGAGAACAAAGGGGAAAACGTGATAGATGGAAGACAAGATTAAATGGCAAAAAGGTTGAGGCTGTAACAGGACATGTATAAAAACAAAAAATGGGCCCAAAGGAGCTGTAAATTGGAACAACACAATCATTAGAAGATTGTTTAAATGTAAAGGCCAGTAGGTGAAAAGTGAGGACAAGTGGAACTCTATCATGGTAGATGTGTATGGAAACAGTTGCGAGCCATTAATCAGAGTGGATGTGAAACCTCAGTTAAAGAAAGCAAAAGATATATCAAAGTATTGATGCGGAAGATACAACGTCAGGGCAGAGGCAAAGCAGAAAGAAGTCCTTACAGGAAACAAGGTGTGAGGCTATGTTATCAAGATAGCCGTGGGAGTCAGTGGATTTACAGGATATATTAGTTGAGAAGCTATCCCCAGAAGTGGGGATAGGAAAGTTAAGGAGGTGAAAGGAAGTGCTGGAGAAGGAGCATGTGAAGGCGAGGCAGTAGTGGAAATATAGAATAAAATTAATGCAATTTTACATTTTGGGGTGGGAGCAGGAACCGACATCAAGGCTGTCATTAATGTATCAGAAAAGGTGGTGAAGGAGGGGACTCTGAGTAGATTGTAAACAAAGAATGTTCAAAATATCCCACAAAAAGGTATGTACAGCTAGCACCAAAACAAGTTTCCATAGCAACATATTTTATTTAGAGGATATGAGTATTGTCAACAGAGAAGCTGATCAATGTAAGAACATTGCGCAGATGGGTGAAGGAGGATGATAATGGATGAAGAATGATTGTGTCTCTGTTAAAGGAAATAGCAGAGAGCTCTCAGAGCCCTGGTGAGGGATGCAAATGTAGAGAGACTGGTCTATTAACTATTCCATTTAAATCTTTAGCCACACTATTCCCCTACATTTTAATTTGTTAAAGATGATTCCATATTTGTGGCAAACATGATGCTTATTGAATATTACATAACCAAGTACTAAAGAAGGAATCACCATTTTGCAGGTTCTGATGATATGTTAGCATTTCAATCAAATAATAAGTCAATAAAATAAATTTAATTACATCATAGCATAATTTTGGTACAGAAGGAGGCCATTCAGCCTATTATGTCCATGCCAGTAGAGCAATCCAGTCAGTCCCATTTCCCTGCTCTATCCGTGCAGTGCTACAGGTTTATTCCCTTGTGCCCATCCAGTTTTCTTTTGCAATTATTGATTGCTGTCTCGGCTTGCAACACCCTCATAATCAGAGAGTTCCAGATCATTACCACTTGCTTTGTAACAAAATACTTCTTCCTCACAGCCCATCTGAATCTCTTGTCCAAAACATTGAATTGTGTCTCCTTGTCCATGTATGGTCAATTAATGGGAACTGTCTTCCTCTGTCCATGTTATCTAAACCTTTCATTATCTTGTACACCTCTATCAAATTTTCCCACGATCTCCTTTCCTCCAAGCAGGATAACTCCAGCTTCTTTAACTAGTATAGCTAGGACCCCATCAGGTTTCCATAGCAACACATTTTATTTGGAGAACAAGAGTGTTGTCAACAGAGAAGCTAACCAGCGTAGGAATCAGCACAGATGGATGAAGGAGGGTGATGGTGGATGGAGAACGGTTGTGTCTCTGTTCAAAGAAGAAACAGAGAGCTCTCAGAGCCCTGGTTAGGGATGGAGATGTAGAGAGTCCGGACTGTTAACTATTCTATTTATATCTATTGCCTCTCTAATCTCCTACATTTTAATTTGTCGAAGACAATTCCATAATATTTTGTACCTTCATCCCTGGGACCATTCTAGTAAGTCTTCTCTGCACCCGCTCAAGCATCCTCACATCCTTCCTAAAATGTGGTGACCAGAATTGCATGCAATACTCTAGTTGTGGACTAACCAGAGCATTATGAAGATTCAACAAAGCTTCTCTGCTTTTGTACTCAAGACCTCTGTTTGTAGTCAATACCTCTGTCTTGAAGCTGAAGATTCCACATGTTTTGCTACTTTTTCAATATATCCTGCCATTTTCAAATGTCTATTCACGTGAACCCCCAGGTTCCTCTGTCTCTCCACACTCTCTAGAACTATGTCATTAAGACAATTTTGACTCTTCTTATCCTTTGTGCCAAAATGTATCACTTCATACTTCAATGTATGAAATTCCATCTGTCCCTTGTCTGCTCATTCTGCTAGTCTATCTATGTCATGCCATCATTACTATCATCCTCACTTTGTCATGCCTCTACGTTTGATCTCATCAGGAAGTTTTACTCTGAATTCCATTATCTGCTGATTTCTTATCCAAGCTGATACCAAAATCCTACTCCATGAGCCTCAATTTTGTTAACCAGCCTTTTATGTGATACTTGGTCAAATGCTTTCTTAACATCCACATGGACAACATCCACTGCATTCCTTTAATCAACTTTCCCTGTTACTTCATTAAAAACATAAATTAGATTAGTCAAGCACATGTTGCCTTTTACAAATTCATGTTGGCTCTCGTTAATTATGCCAAACCTCTCCAAGTGCTCGATACCTTTTTCTTGATTATTGGTTGTAAAACATTACACACCATTGATATTAAACTGACCAGCCTTTAGTTATTAAGAATGCCCTTTTTTGAAAAATTGTGTCACATTTATCACTCTCCAATCTCGGGGCGGCATGATGGTGCAGTGGTTAGCACTGCTGCCTCACGACGCTGAGGTCCTGGGTTCGATCCTGGCCCCGGGTCGCTGTCCATGTGGAGTTTGCACTGTCCATGTGGAGTTTGCATGAGTTTCCCCATGTTTGTGTGGGACTCACGGCCACAACCCAAAAGATGTGCAGGGCAAATGATTGGCCTCGCTAAATTGCCCCTTAATTGGAAAAAAATTGGGTACTCTAAATTTTTTTAAAAAATGCTCCAATCTCTTCTGGCACCTCCCCGTAGCTAGGGAAGATTAGAAAATTATGGCAAGCACTTCCACTATCTCCACCTCCACTTCCTTTAGCAACCTCGGATGCAAGTCATCTGGATCAGAGATGTACCCACTCTAAACATAGTGAGCATTTCCAGTACATTCTGCCTATCAATTCACACCTCATCCATTACCTTTACCATCTCCTCTTCTACCAATATGTTGTCGCATCCCCTTCTTTAGTAAACACCAATGCGAAATACACATTAAATGTTCTAACTTCGCCCTGTGAATCTGAGGATTTATCACTTTCTTCAACCCTAACCCTGCCTCTTACTATGTATTTGCATACTGGCAGAAGAGTTTTGGGTTACTTTTTATGTTAACTGCATTATATTTTCATATTCTTTCTCTGCGAGTCTTAGTTTCCTCTTCACTTCCCCTTTCAATTTATTGGGTCAAATCTTCCACCCCTCATCTGGGAGGATTCCTGCCTGAGAGTGCTACTGGATTGTCAGAAACTGGACATACAACTGATATGTGCATTGGGATCTTGTGGAGGTCCTGACATGTGGACCTCTGTAGAATTGCCCAGAAAGTTTCAATTTCCAATGGGAAATTCTCCTGCCCTGCGGGACACTGCAAATATCTCCAACTCTGAGTTAGAGATAGAGGCTTTAGACAGATCCAGAGTAAATAGCAGAATATTTACCCAGGAAAAGCGAGACAAAGTACAAAGAACAAAGAACAATACAGCACAGGAACAGGCACTTCGGCCCTCCAAGCCTGCACCGACCATGGTACCTGCCTAAAACTAAAACCGTCTGCACTTACTGAGTCCGTATCTTTTGTGAGGGCCACGAAGAATCCAGCACGAGTTTTAAGGATACAAAGTAATAACATTTATTTACAATAACACATATATATATATATATATAAAACAGCAGCAACAACTTCCCTTGCTGCACACTCCTTCCTGCTGCTTCCAAACTGGCCAGCTTTATTTATACATGGAGTTTACTAATGGTTTCTCCGCCCCCCTCATTGGGGAAGCTCATACACCCACAGGATTGTGGGATTGTCATTAGTCCCCAGCCAATGGTAAGCAGACAGGTTATAACAGTATCCTTCCATTCCCACCCTGTTCATATATTTGTCTAGATGTCCCTTAAATGTCACTATCGGACCTGCTCCTCCCACCTCCCCAGGCAGCACGTTCCATATATTTACCACCCTCTCTGTAAAAAACTTGCCTCGCACATCTGTTCTAAACTTTTACTCAACAAAGAACAAAGAAATGTACAGCACAGGAACAGGCCCTTTGGCCCTCCAAGCCCGTGCCGACCATACTGCCCGACTCACGGACTTTAAACCTTTATCCCCTGGTACTTGACTCTCCTACCCCAGGAAAGAGCATCCGACTATCCATTCTGTCCATGCCACTCATAATCTTGTAGACCTCTATCAGGTCGCCTCTCAACCTCCGTCGTTCCAGTGAGAACAGAGTTCATCTAACCTCTCCTCATAGCTAATACGCTCCATACCAGGCAACATACTGGTAAACCACTTCTGTACCCTCTCCAAAGCATCCTACTCACAGCCTTCCATTCAGAAAAGCACCCTTCTACAGCTACCCTCGGCTTGCTGTGCCCAAGCCAGTTCTGTAAGAACTTGCCAGCTCTCTTCTGATCCCAGCTCTCTTCTGATCCCATGTGACTTCACCTTTTGTACCAGTCTACCATGAGGGACCTTGTCAAAGGCTTTACTGAAGTCCATGTATACAACATCTACTACCTTTCCTTCATCTGTCATCTTTCTAATTTAAGACAGTGGATAGGAGAAATTGTTTCTTTCTAAGGGTACTGAATCTGTGGACAGATTAAAGCCCAGTCTAACCCCTGGGTAAATATGGCCTGATTCGTTTGAGTGGCAGGGTCTACTTTCCTGTCATCCAAAAAGTCATGATGTAGAGATGCCGGCGTTGGACTGGCGGTGGACACTAAGGAGGACACTGCCAGGAAAATGATAGGGGTGGACGGAGGTCTGGCGGCCACTGCACTTTTGGGAGGTTTGGGGGGGGGGGAGTGCTGAAGTGAGAAGGGGCTTCAGTGGAGGTGCCCCCCCCTTCCCCGCTCCCACCCAAGATTTAGGCCCGTTCTTGTTTTGCTTTCCCTCATGCCAGGTAAATCCTCTGGTCGGCCGAACACTTGAGACTGGATGGGAAATAATCCTTAAGTGGCCAATAATCAGTCAGTTAAAGACCTTAAATGAGGCAAATGTGGGCTTCCCGCCTGAGACCTTGCCCGCCAGAGTATAAAATTGCTGCATGGTCATGATAGGCAGGAACCCTCAAGGAATCCCAAACCTTCAATTTCACCCACCCATTCCTAAAAACATACTGGTGGTGGTGTGTAGACTTTTGGCCAATGAATCTGGCTCCCCAATCACACCCGAACCCTCCAAAACCTCATTATCCCCCCATCTCCCAACTACCCTTCCAACCACCCAATTCTCCCTGACTACCGTCCTGACCCTCCACAACTTCCCCAGACCACTCTCTTGAACACCTTCCTGACATTTTGCAACTAACCCCTGACCTGACTACCCACCCACTCACCTACCCACCTCATCCATCTACCCCCAAGAACTTACCTACCTCACACATCTATCCGCTACCCAAATACCGACCTCGACCACTTACTCACCTCACTTGCTCACCCATTCTTTCATTCACCCATTCACTAACATTCAAACTGGACCTTTAAACTTACCATGTAGTAGCTGGTGCTGTAAAAAGGGGTGTTTGCCTTCTGCACTAATCCTCTTTGCAAGTCTTTGCATGGATCGCTGCACTTTGGGAGTTCTCCTGGATGATGGAAGTCGTACCCTTTTCAATATGAGTGCACGGTGACACAGTGGTTAGCCAGGGACCTGAGTTTGATTCCCGTTTTGAGTCACTGTCTGTGCGGAGTATGCATTTTCTTCCCATGTCTGCGTGGGTTTCCTTTGGGTACTCCATTTTCCTCCCACAAGTCCCGAAAGACATGCTTGTTAGGTGAATTGGACATTCTGCATTCTCCCTCTGTATTCCCGAACAGGTGCATGAGTACGGCGACTAGAGGATTTTTATAGTAACTTCATTACAATGTTACTGTAAGCCTACTTGTGACATAATAAAGATTATTATTATATAACAGGTAAGTGCATAGTTTTCTGACTGTTGGATAGGAATGTTGGGCCATTGCCCAGGTTTTCACTTCAAGTATTCACATGCATCATACTCCCTCTTTTATTGTTTCATCATATTCTCTATCTCTCTCAACATCCAAGGCACGCTGGCTTTGATTGCCCTACCTTTCTCCCTTGTGTTATGTACCTAGCTTATACCTGAAACATCTCCTTAAAGGTCACCCATTACAGTTCTTTTTTGTGTTTAGTGCTTTCAAATATTTTGATATAATGGGGCACTACATAATTGCAACCAATGTAGTTTAGGAATAAACACATGTTTGAATATCCTCAGGCTGATCTCCCCATTACTATTTTCAGAAAGCCTGTACTCTGGACACCCTGTGCTCTGCTGTTCTGTTAATCAATAGATTTTTCTTGTTTGTATAATTAATGTGAAAAATAGGAATTAAAATAATAACATTAGGCTATATCTGCCCTTGTTAGATAAGCAAATAAAATGTTCAAGCAACGTATATGAGCTGAATATTTGCAAAGTTTTATTCAAGTGAATCTACTCATATTTTGGACATTATCTCAGTTTCTCTCTGATATCAATAATACATCTCTAATGTGACCGGGTTAAGATGCATCTCTGGAGATTACCTGTTTGCGTACAGGCCAAATGGATTTCTTTTGTATTTTTCCTATTTACCGTGACCAGTAAAAGACCCAGTGATAACCCATAACATTGCTCATTCATTGATTTTCTTTTCAAGCGCCAATAGTTTTCAGATTGGCATTTGTGTTGCTATTTTGAAAATATCCATATGTGATTCAAAGTGTAGGAGGAGTTTTACCTTTCAAAGGATTACTCAACTATATACAATTACTCAAGTATATACAAACTTTATTTAGTGGTAATGGGTCAGCCAGCTGCAAATAGATGTATCATCAATGGAATAAACATTTCATGCCAGAATTTAAGGTGTATTCTTTCAATTTGGCATTGGCTACAGGTATCTTGTATATTATGGAACTTTATCCAATGTTGCTGGGATTATGTGTGATTTAATATTGTGGTCATCATACCTGTGACCCACACTATCTTTAATTGGTGGCCACACTTGTAGATTATCTAGCAGCAGAAGCCACTGGATAGACCTAAGGGTAGACATCATGACTCATGGGAGGGAAACCACTCCCTAGTTAAGGAAGCAACTATAGAACCTTCAGCATGCAGGTGAGATTGGCTAACTCAATATAAATGAGGCCTAAAACATTGGACTGTGTGGCTCAAATATGAAACAATTTCGCATTCACTGGAGGGCGGGTGCAGGCTCGATGGACCAAATGTCCTCCTTCTGCACTGTGGGAATCTATAAAAATAATGCTGTGTAGTGGTCTTTGTTCATCATTACTTTGCCACCATGAAATGAAAATGATTCCATTATATGCCACCAATTCCATTTTCTATGTAACTATGATACAACAGTTTTTTTGTCATTGTTTAACCTTTATTCATTACATACTGCAGCCACCTAAATTGGCCAACTCCCGATTTAAAATGGCGAACGGTAAAGGCTGATGGGAAAGTCAGCCAACATAGACAGAAACCAGCAGCTGCAGGTTTGCTGTGTATTTACCTCTGCAAAGGCCAGACAACATCGATACCAGCGACCATCAGCATAACAATGTAGCAGCCATCTGCATACTGATGAGCAATCCCCGGGAACAATAAGTAACATTTTGGACACACAAAACAAAGCCAGACTCCTCGGCGCCAGCAGGAGCCAACACAAAGGAGGTGAACGAGCACCTCAAGACCGCCCATCGAGCAGGGAACCGCTCCAGTATTGGAGAAATCGAACCAAGCGATTGGGACAAAGTCCAATCACTTGGGACCAGGTATAGGGTCCGCCCCGAAAGGTGGGAAGCCCCTGGGGACTATAAGAGTTAAGCCCCAAGTTCAAATTGCTCTCTCTTCAGCCCTCTTCACCTCTTCGTCCTGCCCGGGTCACCCAGCAACATGAACCAACATTGACCGTGACCGGTGCAGTGACCGCCGAACAAAGTAAGTCTTAATTCAACGCTCGCTACGAGATAGGCACTCCTAGCTACCAATCCGTACCAACTTCGAATCCCGCAGGCTCAGAACTCGAACGAAAGGCCAGTTGTTCCCCTGACCTGGTGGGCCAGTCCGAAGTTAAGTATAGGCCTGTTAGTTGTAGAAGTAGCTTAGATGTAGAATTTGTGCATGAGTAGCGATTACTGTGTATAATAAATGTGCTTTGATTTGAATCTTACTAATCGGTGTATTGGGTTATTGATCATTACTCGGACTTGAACCTCGTGGCGGTATCACAAAGATACCTGGCGACTCGCGAGCAAAGGTAATAAAACAGAACAATTGAACCAAGGAGAAAGTTAGCAACAATACCATTTTAAAATAAAAGGGATTTGCATTTATATAGCGCTTTTCATGATTATCAGCTGTTCTAAAGTGCTTTACAACTAACACGTTACTTATGAATTGTAGTAATTGCAGGACAGTTATCTCCCATATTGTGGCCAATATTTATCCCTCAATCAATGTCACAAAGAAACAGATTAGCTGGTCATTATCACCTAGCTGCTGTTGGTGGGAATCTGTTTTGCACAAATTGGCTGCTATGTTTCCTATACTACAACAGCGACTACACTTCAAAGGACTTCATTAACTGGAAATGCTTTCAGGCAACCGCAGTCATGAAATGAGCTTAATAAATGCAAGTCTTTCTCTCTTTAATGTAGGAAATGTAGCAACAAGCTCCAACAGAAAGGTGATAATGGCCAGATAATCAATTTCTGTGATACCCTGAATACATCTCTAATATAACGTAGCCTCTCTGGAGATGACGAGTTTTGCATATAAGACTATAGGGATTTCTTCAGTACTTTTCCTATTTACTGTGACCGCTGAAAGAATCAGTGATAATATTGGCCAATACACCAGGGATAACTCCCATGCTCTTCTTTGAAATAGTGTCCCAGTGTTCTGGGATCGTTACATCCTGTGGGCAGATGTGGCCTCAGTTTAACACTTCATTTGAAAGATGGCACAGCCGATAGAACAGCACTCAATGTTTGGAGTGGGACATGAACCAACACGTTTATGATTCAGAGGCTGGAGTGCTACCAATTGATGAAGCACTGGCTGACACAGCTATAAAAAGCCTTGTGATTTATATGAAAAATGAGCAGCCACTTAAGAACATTACAATAAAGTCTAATCTTTTGTGAATTCTCTGTTCACATTTTCACTTCCCTGCACTTGGTACACTTCATTGCCCACCGTGTGGGAAATGTTTGCTAATCCACGTTTTCTTCTCCCTCTCTCCTCTTTCTGCCATGACAAGGCAGAGACTGGAATGATTGCAGTTGAAGTGCAGCCTGAACAAAGGAATTAATCCAAAAATGTCCAAATCTCTCACTGCAAAGCTGCAATTACGACTGTTCAAGTTTGATAACTTTACTGATGTATAAAATTGATCGATTACCTCATCTGTCATATACAGGTACTGTACCACAAGGTTTCTTGGGGATGTAACCCCTGTGAATAGTGGGGCTTTACTGTATTGAATACACTGTGACATTCTTTTCAGAATGACAAATAGGAATCAAACTGTAAGGGCTAACACTGCTGCCTCACAGTGCAGACCTTGGGTGACTGTGTGGAGTCTGCACGTTCTCCCCATGTCTGTGTGGGTTTCCTCTGGGTGCTCTGGTTTCCTCCCACAGTCTAAAGATGTACAGATTAGGTTGATTGGCCATGTTAAATTGCCCCTTAATGTCCAAAGACTGGGTTGGGTTACAGGGGTCAGGTGGAATGAGTGGGCCTAGGTTAGGGTGCTCTTTCGGTGTGTCGGTGCAGACTCGACACGGACAAATGGCCTCCGTCTGCAATGGCTGGATTAAACAGGCCCCTTGTTTTCTTTCCCTTGACGCATGTTTTCTTCTTTCTTTGATTTCACTGGAGATAATCTATGCCAGGATCTGTAAAACTGCCTGTATCACCTGAATTTAAAGTTAGGCTAGAACTGAGCCTAGCTGAGTCACTACTTCCGATCCTGCCAACCTCTGCTCTTTCCTTTATAAATTTAGAGTACCCAATTCTTTTTTTTTCAATTAAGGGGCAATTTAGCATGAGTAACTCACCTATCCTGCACATTTTTTGGGTTGTGGGGGTGAGACCCACGCAGACACGGGGAGAATGTGCAAACTCCACATGGACAGTGACCCGGGGTCGGGATCGACCCCGGGACCTCAGCGGTATACAAATACACCCATGGATCCACCTTCTCTCATACCTAACTGTAATATTCATCCTGCTCACAGCTATCTATTTGACCATCCTCACAACAAAGCTCATCTAAACAACAAAGTACTAAGAAAGGTACAGCACAGGAACAGGCCCTTCTCCAAGCCTGCGCTGACCATGCTGCCCCTCTAACCTAAAACCATTTACACTTCCAGGGCCCAGATCCCTCTATTCCCATCCTATTCATGTATTTGTCAAGATGCCCTTTAAACGTCACTACCGTCCCTGCTTCCACCATCTCCTCCGGCAACGAGTTCCAGGCACCCACTACCAGCTGCGTAAAAAACTTCCATCGCACATCTCCTCTAAACTTTGTCCTTCGCACCTTAAACCTATGTCCCTCAGTAATTGACTCTTACACCCTGGGAAAAAGCTTCTGACTATCCACTCCGTCCATGCCCATCATAATTTTGTAGCTTTCTATCAGGTCGCCCCTCAACCTCTGTCATTCCAGTGAGAACAAACTGAATTTATCCAACCTCTCCTCAAAGCTAATGCCCTTCTGTTATAACCTGCGTGCTTACCTGGCTGGGGACTAATGGCAATCCCACAATCCTTAGGGAGTATGCGCTACCCAAATGAGGGGGGCGGAGAAATCATTAGCAAACTCCCTGCATAAATAGAGCTGGCCAGTTTGGAACCAGCTAGAGAGGAGTGAGTAGCAAGGGAAGTTGCTGCTGCTGCTGCTATATATATATATATATGTTATTGTAAATAAATGTTATTTCTATTCTATTCTTCGTGGCCCTCACAAAACTGGCGACGAGGGTTAAAGTGGATAGCTGTCTATGTTGCTGAAGCCACCTCCCTGGATTTTTGTTGGATACAGGTTGGAAGTTGGTTTCTATTACACCATACCTCTGTACGGACGTTTGGATGTTTTTGATGCTGTGCTGGAAAGTTGGAACCAGTACACACAACGGATGTGTTACTATTTCCGGGCAAACAATGTCACTGAAAACGAGCGCCAGGTGGTCATTTTGCTCACCGCCTGCGGCCCGCATACTTTTGTGGTGATTAGGAGCCTTACGTACCCAGCTGCACTGGACACCAAGGCATTTGATGAACTTGTGAACTTAGTGGGGCAACATTTTAACCCAACCCCGTCCATGATATTCCAGCGTTACCGGCTTAATACTGCTGAGAGGACCCCAGGAGAATCCCTTGCAGAGTTTCTATCCAGGCTACGCAGTATTGCGGAGTACTGTGACTATGGTGAGGCCTTGTCAGAAATGTTACCCGACCGTTTGGTTTGCGGTATTAACAATGCGGCCACCCAGAGAGAGTTGTTAGCTGAGCCAACATTGACTTTTCAACAGGCCATTCAAATAGTATTGTCCCGACAGAGTGCAGACCGGGGAGTGCAGGAACTACAGGGAATGGAGGTGCACGCCTTGGGGTGCAACTCCTTCTGTCCAAAAGCATCTCCCCGCACCCCTGCGGTACCTTGGGCGGGGCGGCGTCCAGATCGACGCCAATGGGCGCCGGACGTTCCTCCCCAAAGGGAGCCTTCTCCAGAACTAATGGATGAGGAGCCATGTCAGTGGGCGTCGACCCCAGCGTGGACGCCGGTCCTGGGGGTGCCAGAGGCGCCGTCGTTCCGACAGAAACTGGGGCCAGCCCAGCGGCCGTACCTTCCATTTGGATGAACCTGTGGAGATGACTCCCTACTCCTGAGGATGTGGAGGCGGAGGACGACTGCCTGCAGCTGCATTGTGCGGCAGCTCCCCATGTGGCACCCATTAAGGTGACAGTATGGGTCAATGGTCACCCGCTTGAGATGGCGTTGGACACTGGTGCAGCAGTCTCCATGATCACCCAGAGGACATTCGACCACATCAAGCAGGGTATGCAGACCCTTACACTAACTGATACACAGCCCAGGTTGGCCATCTACACGGGGGAACCATTGGACATTGCAGGAACTACGATGGCCCCTGTTGTTTATGGATGCCAGGAGGGGCGTTTCCCACTTAGCGTGGTGCGCGGCCACAGGCCCAGCCTGTTGGGTCGGGACTGGTTGTGCCATTTACGGCTGCAGTGGCAGCACATCCTCCAAACAGGTTCTGGAGGGTTGACTGAGGTGCTAGAATGGTATCCAGATGTATTCGAGCCCGGTTTGGGGAAAATAAAAGGGGCCTTAGCCCATATCCAAGTCGAACCAGGAGCCATGCCATGCTATTTCCGGGCGCGCCCGTGCCTTACGCCTTGCTCAAGAAGGTAGAAGGGGAGCTCACTCGTTTGGAGTCCATGGGTATTATCAGGCCAGTCCGTTTCGCTGACTAGGCAGCACCAATTGTACCTGTAAGGAAGCCAGATGCCACAGTTTGCTTGTGCGGCGACTCTAAACTTCCAGTGAATACGGCTTCCCAGCGCGACCGATAGCCAATGCCTCGCATAGAGGATCTCTATGCGAAGCTTGCAGGCGGATTCTCATTCACAAAATTAGATATGAGTCACGCCTACCTACAGTTGGAGCTGGACCCTGCCTCCCGGCCATATGTAACTATTAATATGCACCGGGGCCTGTGTGAATATACACAGTTGCCCTTTAGGGTATCCCCTGCCTGCACTATTTTTCAACACGTCATGGAGGGCATCTTGAGGGGTGTACCTCGTGTCGCTGTCTACTTAGACGACGTTTTGATTACAGGGACGTCGGAGCAGGAACATTTGGAAAATTTGGAGGCTGTCCATAGACGCTTTTCAGAGGCCGGAATCCGTTTACGTCGTGCAAAGTGCGTCTTTCAGGCAGGGAGTAGTCTACCTGGGTCATCGGGTGAACCGCGAAGGTTTGCACCCCGGCGCAATTCAACAGGCCCCCGCCCCGACTGACACTTCACATCTTTGTTCTTTTCTCGGCCTCGTAACCTATTATGGGAAGTTCCTCCCCAATCTGGCAACTATGCTGGCCCTGTTGCACCTTCTGCTAAAGAAAAATCACACCTGGGTTTAGGCTCAGCTGCAAGAAACTTCTTTCCGGTGGGTAAAACAGCAATTGTCGTTGTCTGGGTTACTAACCCACTATGATCCTGGAAAGCCTTTGCTCATCACGTGTAATGCATCCCCGAGTGGCAATGGGGCCGTCCTGTCCCACAAGGTGGAGAATGGAGCCGAGCGGCCGTTAGCTTTCGCCTCCCGCATATTGACTGCAGCGGATAAGAAGTATGCATGATCGAGAAGAAGTGCTTGGCGGTGGTCTTTGCGGTGAAACTCTTCCACCAGTATGTGTATGGCCGCCACTTCACTGATCATAAGCCTCTGCTGGGACTTTTCCGGGATGATATGACAATACCACCCATTGCTTCCTCACGGATCCAGCACTGGGCTTTGTTGCTCGCTGCCTATGAGTATTCTCTGGAACACAAACCAGGAACCCAGATAGCGAATGCCGACGCATTGAGCCGATTGCCTTTATCGACCGGCCCCAAGTCGACCCCCATGACCGATGAGGTGGTTGCAACCCTAAATCTTACAGAATCCTTGCCTGTCACAGCATCACAGATCCGTGAGTGGACCCAGACGGAGCCAGTCCTGTCAAAGGTTCGGCACATAGTCCTGTATGGTGGGCAGCATAAACAGCTCCCAGGCGAGTTGCGGGCATTTTCCTTCAAGCTGTCAGAATTTAGCGTGGAAGACGGCATCCTCTTGTGGGGGACACGTGTGATTGTCCCGGAAAAAGGACAGGAACTGATACGAAGGGACTTGCACAATGGGTGTCCGGGTGTGACCAAAATGAAAATGTTGGCCCGGAGTTATGTCGGGTGGCCAGGCCTCGACACCAACATTGAGAAGGTGGCCCAAAACTGCTCCATTTGCCAGGAGCATCAGAATCTTCCGGCTTCCGGTGGCTTTTGGTGGCTCCTTTTCTTGCCACACCACGTTGTACACCCGTCAACTCCCACATAAGAGGAAGGAAGGAAAATACAAACAAGTAAAAAGGGTTAGGATCAGAAAGATAGGAGAATGGTGCACAGAAGTAGAAGCGGCCAGACAGAAACAGTAAACACTGGATCGAAAGTAGAAGGGTGACCATATTCTCTAACTTACAATCTGCAATACTATTGAAGATTTACTTACTATAATGTATAATTAAAAGATGTAATTTATTAAATTCATGAAGAGTCCATTGAAAACTCCAGCATAAAGTTATTGCCGAAAACCATCATAAATGCATACCTGTAGTATTTATTATCCCTGAAGGCGACACTGTGATAGATGTACTCAAAGTCAAAGATGTCACAGAATGAATCTCGCCTCCCATTACACCATAATTGTTATTTTATACTGAAAGTACATAGGGAAATTACTGTGGGCAAGAGTTTCTGTTAATCGAGCATGTTTATAGCCTTTTAATGAGGCTCTTAAAATTAAGTTTTTATTAGGCACAATGACACCACAGGCAAACTTTAAAAGCTTCTGAACAGTTTTTAACTTAAGGGCAGCATGGTAGCACAGTGGTTAGCACTGTGGCTTGCCAGGGCCCCAGGTTTGATTCCTGGCTGGGTCACTGTGCGGAATCTGCACGTTCTCCCCGTGTCTGCGTGGGTTCCTCCGGGTGCTCCCACTAGTCCAGAAAGACGTGCTGTTAGGTAATTGTGGTGACCAGGGGCTTTTCACAATAGCTTCATTGCAATGTAAGTCTACTTGTGACAAAAAAGATTATTATTATTACTAACAAACTGACAACTGTATAACAATATAACTAGTAAATGGTTGGGGTGTGTAATTCAGTTATTTAAAATTAGATTAAACACTGAATAACAAAGCTTACTTTTAGTGATACAGTAAGTCCTTGTTTTAAGTTGACCACTTGAAGCTGTTTTATTATAACGTTTTTTGTTTTAGGTCCGTTTTCCCTGATTTAAGTTGTGATTTCCTCTTAAGAGCCATTTTGCGTTGCAAGTCCGTTTTCGTTGCATGCTCAGCGTCCGTCCCTGCATTTCACACATCATCCTCCGTTGGCTCCCTTCATAGAACATTTGGTTCTGTCAAGTTGGCGCTATTGTTAAGGATTTTTTAAAAAAACCCAGAGACATCAGAAGTCAGAGTTGCTTTGTTTCAAGCAAAAGTTGGAAGATTCAAGTTTTGGAGTTTCCGGGGTGCTTGCTGCAAGTGAAACTTTGAAATCATCTATAAACATGAGTCAGAAATAGCCAGTAAGTGGTGGTATTGTGCCTGCTGCTACAAAGAAAACAAGATCTTTTTAAATGTCTTGAGGCTGGGGAACAAGCACTTGATAGCGTTAGAGTGCTTGGGATATGTTAGTGGGAACAATCTGTAGTAACGCTGACAAAATCAAACAAAGTACGCGAAGTGTCAAACCTTTAAATACTAACAGGGTGTGTCAGATTAGAAGCACCACAATGGAAAGACTCTTGGCAGTCTGGATCGAAGACCAAAACCAGGTGCCTCTTAGTTTGAAGGTGATCCAAGAAAAAAACACAAGCCTGTGTGAAGACTTACAGAATGTGCAGGATGTGAGTTCTCAGTCAGAAAGTTACAATGTTTTTCGTGGACGGTTTGAGTTTTTAAGGGCGTTCCTATCTACACAATATTAAATTGTCTGGCAAAACAATCAGTGCTGATACAGAAGCAGATACCCTGCCCATTTGAAGAGAGTCACCGAAGACGGTTGCCACTTAACAAAATACATTTTTAATGTTGATGAGACGGGGCTTTTTTGGAAACGGAAACGTACGCCACAGAGAACATACATCAATGAATTGTCTGAAAACGTGAAAGCAGTTTTCCTGCCACCAGCATGAGCCGTCCACCAGAGCTAACCAGGAGGCTGATGACCCTCCTTTCACACCAGAGTATGAAACCTTCCAGGGTGCACCTATGGCACACCATCTCTCAGCACCAAGCACCAGTGCAGATACTGGCACTTTGGTGGGCATTACTGTGCCAGATGAATTGGTAGCGCACAGCAGTGAGGGCACACAACGCTCGCTGGTGCAGATGGTGGAGGCAAGGAGTTCTGAGGGCACCTGCAGTTGGAGGACAGCTCGAGACCAGGACCATGCTGAGTCCGAAGAAGGTGATGAGGCTCTGGAGTCATCAATAAGGTGGCAAATGCTGGATGTCTAGCGGGATTTGCAGGGAGATCTGGCAGAGGTCCGCAGGGTCTGTGTGCTATGTTCTCTGTCATGGAGGAGTCCTGGGGAGCATGAGCGCAACATTGACTCTTAGCTCCAAGTGCACCGCCTCATCCATTGAGAGTGGTGACTATCATGGAGAGGCAGCTTCAAGAACAGACTCAGGAACTGGGGTTGCGGCTGAACCTAAAGCCTGCACAGAGGCACTGACCTCACATGGTCACTGTCAATGTGGGAGAAGGATGCAGACTCACCTCACAGTGGTGGACGAGCTGGCTGTCGTTTCTGGGACCTCCTCTTATGGCACCTCAGATGAGGGCAGCATCTCCTCTATCTCTCTGCTGGTCAACACTTCATCCTCTGAGTAAGGGGTTACTGAGGAGTGCCCAGCAGGGTCGCTGAGTCAGGTACAACGGCCAGAGGACGATCGTTAATGTCATATACACCGACAGGGCATCACACTCAGCAACCTGTCCCACATGCCACTGACAACGAGGAGGGAAAGGCACCTAGACGTAGCTACTGCAAATGTAAACTGCATAGTAAACACAACCAGAGGTATGCACAGGGTGATTTTGTTTTCTTTCCCTATCATGGTATTCTGTTGATGATCCAACTTCTGTTCTGGCTTTGATTTGTTATTGCTCTCGCCATAAATGTCTTATTGCTCATAAGTCATCAGTGTCCTGTGCGTTTGAATGGTTTCAGCCTCGTAAATGGCTGTGGATAGAGGTCCGGGCTATCAACCATCATTACTAAGGCAATTGGGCTTATGGAATGCTAAATAGTGAGATGTTTCAGATTGGGCTGGTGCCCAAAGACTCTGTGGGAGGGCAGGGCTTGCCAGCATAGCTGAATAAACACAGAATGAGGACTTCCCTGGTGCCCTTGCCCCCGTGAAGGTTACTGATTTCAGTCTCCTCATCTGCTGGCTGTCCAGATCTGCATCCAAGTCCATGCCCGTGTCCTCATCTGAGTCATGTGCAGCAACATCGGGCAGCACGGTACTTAGCACTGCTGCCTCACAGTTCCAGGGACCCGGGTTCAATTCTAACCTTGGGTGACTGTGTGGAGTTTGCACATTCACCCTATGACTGCATGGGTTTCCTCCGGGTGCTCCGGTTTCTTCGCACAGTCCAAAGATGTGCAGATTAGGTGAATTGGCCACAATAAATTGCCCCTTAGTGTTTAAAGATGTGCATGTTTGGTGGGGTTATGGGGTCACGATGATAGGGCGAGGGTGTGGGCCTCGGTGCTCTTTCAGAGGGTTGGTGCAGACTCTTTAAAAATATATATTTTTATTGAACTTAACATTTTATGTAAAAAGCCCAACACATGTATCAAAAAGAATTACAAATTACAAACAGCAACAATATCCACAGCTTCAGAAATACAACCTACCCCTCTCCCACTAACAGTGACCAATTCCTAGAAGTACAATATGAAAGAATTATGGGAGAACCCATAGATCTACCCCCTCACTGTAAACTTGGCTTTCACGAGGTACAAACACTCCATCGCCACCTCGTCATGCTGAGGCACTAGGTGGCATTGCCTGTCTCCAGCTCAGCAGAATTCGCCTCCGGGCAATCAACGAGGCGAATGCCAGGGCATCCGCCCCTGCACCCGTCCTCAACTCTAGCTGATCCCATACCCCAAATATAACTGTTAACGGACAACGTTCTCAATCAACATTTATGATTGCCGATGTGGCGCTGAAGAAATACATTTCAAAATTCACCAACTTGGGACAGCATCAGAACATATGATTTTGATTCATGGGCACTCTCACACACCGCTCAGACCTATCTTCAATCCCCACCCCCCCAAAAAAAATACACTCATTCTGGCCTTGAGCTGGATAAAGCTCAAACACGTAGCATTCACTCTGCGGAGAGACTCACTCCGCACCTCCTCCAAAATGGGACCCAGCTCCTCCTCCCACCTGGCCTTCACCTCTTCTACCAAGTCCTGCTCTTCCCCCGAGATCGGTCCACATATCCCGGACGTGCTGCCCTCTTCCGACCGCACACAGGAGAGTATCCTCTTCAATAAAGTGGACAGCGATGCTACCAGGAATGTCAGATATGTCCACCGAACAAAATTCCGTAATCCCGTACCTGGAAGTACCTGAATGTATCTGCCCCTCAGAGTGCAGCTTTCTCTTGCAACTCCCTCTAAACTGGCAAAGCGCCCTCCAAAACAAATCCCTCTCTCCAGCCCCTTACCTTTCCACCCCCAAATGTGGCTTCAGTGCAGACTCGATGGGTCCAGTGTTTCACACCCGGAGAGAGCAAAATTATGAAGACCGCAGCATACAACTACAATGTGCGACACTCGCTCGGGCAGGTACTGTAGGGCACCCCCGGATCGGTCCAGGCATCGGAAACTTAGCTTCAGCAGCCCAATGATCCTCTACACCACCACCTTTGTGGATACAAGGCAGTGGTTGTATCTTTCCACCGCCTCTTCTTCAGGCGCCTGACAGGCATCATCAGCCACCTTTCCAACTATTCCCCTATTGTCACCAATCAACCACCCGATGAGGCGAGCTGGAGGAGTGAAGAGACTTTGCACTTGTGAGTGCTGCAGTATGTAGGCATCCTGAGAGTTGCCTGGGTACCTTACACAGACCTGCAGAATCTGGGTCTTATGGTCGCAGACTATCTGAACGCTCATGGAGTGAAACTCCTTTTTCACAAAATGCTTGGCTTGTTCCTTGATGGCCACATGGGTGCAATGGAAGGCATGCGGGTGTGGGTGAACCCCGAAATTGCGGCGAAGCCTCTGGCGTGCTGAACCTTGCTGACTTGGTCCATCCTGAAATGAAGGAATGTTCTTACCCGCCTGAACAGAGCATCAGTCACTGACAGAGCTGCCCGCAGCCACAAAGATCGCTCGGTGTCCTGGAACAATCTGGAGGTATAAAAGTTTTGTGCCACAGTGACCTTCAGAGCCATGGGCATTGGGTGTCCACCCACACAACTGGAGACTATCTCCGGGCCAATTTTCTGGCACAAGGTTGTTATGGCTTCTCTTGAAAGCCATAACATCCTGCAACATTGGACCTTTTGGTATGTCCCGGTAGTTTGATTGCTGCCTGTACACCCGAGAAGCGGGGTAGTGGAGCCTTCTTAGGGGACATCCTCCCTACCCTCCCTGGTAGCCTTGATAAACCTGTGCTAGCGCCTCTGCTCGAGGGTGACATCTGCAGCCACCAGGCCTCCTCTCTCTTTGTACCTGAGGTGCTCCCTGCTGAGTTTACAATACCCATCTGTAGATCTGCAAATGGGGCTGACCCATGTGCAGACGGTAATAGAGTGGCCCGATCTCTGGTGCCAAGGGGCAGCAATGTCCTGTAAGCTCCACACTGTGATGAACCTAGCAAAGAAAGAACGCTCTCCAGACACAAAGTCACCACCTCACCACATCTCCACAAACTCCTCAGCCAGCCTTTGCTCCAGTCCCCTGTTAACCAGCCCTTGATTTTAAAAAGTCAAAAAATGATTGGTCTGTCTGCCCATGCGGCGAGCTTAAAATTGCATGGGCAACATAATATACCTGTCAATTGGGGAGGTAATGCCTGCCCCAACTAGCTTCATGATTGACGGCTGGCTCACTTTTGATGCACGCCATGCCCGAGATATTGTATGAGTGCACAATAACGTTGGGATATGTGCGCAGCTATTTAACGTGCTTCTGGGTCAGCCATGCGGCCGCCCGGTGCCCACAAAATTTTTGTCTTGAGTCTTGTGAGCTTCCTGAGTGCCTAGCATAAACATGCATGGTCTGCTTTCGGTGATCTAACTAGCTGGATGTTTAGAGAGTGAAATCCTTTTCTACTAATGAATCACACTGGCTGCTGCCAGGGAGCTGTAAAGGCCACGTGTTTTGTAGTTGAGGGTGCCCTGCAGTTGCGGAAAACCTGAGAATGCAGCAAATCCCACAGCTCTAGCATCCTTGCTTGCTTTATCCATGCACTACTGTGCGTAATGATGAGCTTTATTGAAAAGGGCATCAACACCTCCCTTATGCATTTGTGTCGCTGATGGTGAGATTCTGCAAAGGAACCCTGGAAGTTCAGTGTGGTGGTAACTTTCAGAACAACCAGCATTGGATGCCCTCCAAAAGTCTGCGGTGAGTTCCTCATGGAGAAAGTGGCAAATATGAGCAACCACATCCTTGGACCACCAAAGGCACCTGCGGTACTATCTTTCACTCATCTCCATGTATCAGCCGAGTCTTCTGTCGACCGTTTGTTGTGTCAGATGTTTTCATGGATTTGGCCCCTCCTCATTGGCATCTGGCTCTTGTTCCTCCAGACCGCAGTGTTCCCTGAATTGAGCCAATTGGTGATGGACCCTTCTTATGCTGATCAAGAAAGCAGAATTGTCTGCAGCCTTCATTCACACCTCCTTGTATCTGTGACTGGATACAATTGAGCAATCAACGGTAGTTCCTGTGGAATGATCTTCCTCCATATAAAGAGCAAGACTGCAATCTTCAGCCTGGGTCTTTCCCTTAGTCTGCACATCGCATATCAAGGTCACCCTTTGCAGGATGAAATCCTGGAGGCTGAGCTTTCATTTCAGATGTGACTGCGCATTCACGAGGGTGTTAATTTGGGTCAAAAGACCCAAGACGTAGAATCCACAGTCAGCCTTGTGTCGCTTGTCCTCCAGTGGCCTTGATAATAGTTATGGATACCTAGTCCTTGCACTTATATCTGCAAGCATGCTGCTTTGAATTCCATGGTAAGAAGTCTTACAACACCAGGTTAAAGTCCAACAGGTCTGTTTCAAACACTAGCTTTCAGAGCACTGCTCCTTCCTCAGGTGAAGGTCTAACATGAGGAAGAAGCAGTGCTCCGAAAGCTAGTGTTTTAAACAAACCTGTTGGACTTTAACCAGGTGTTGTAAGACTTCTTACTGTGCTCACCCCAGTCCAACGCCGGCATCACCACATCTTGAATTCCATGGCTAGTGTACTAGGAACATGGAGGCTTGTAGGGCCTATACTGCCTCTGTGCAGATGTGGCTATTGATTCGTGGAACCTACTTACATTCTGACATGCCTCTGTACAGATCAGATGCCAATTAAGACCATATGCTGTGTAGCACCCAAGCATAATGGATTGTCATCCTGAATTCATACCATTAGTAGAAGAATCAAGCTCATTTGTTGTGAATTAGACCCTTGAGTCCAGCACTGACCTGAACCACGCTCTACATGGTTTGAGCAAGAGTTATAGGGTGCCACTTTCATCGGCCAAGGCATACTGTACTGAATTCCTCCCTGAAGTAAAAAAAACTCACCACTATTCTTAGAATTCCCCCTATACCAAAAGGGGTCAATAAGACATTCTAAATGGTGAACAGGGATTCTCACTCCCTGACTCCTATGCAGACTTCGGTGGGTGCTATTCGGGTCAATCTATATTTTCAAGTTATCCCCCGGTATAACCCATATCTTCATAGAAGATTTTATCTACTTACCACTTAGTAGCATCGATCCTGGGTCCCGCGTTGCTAAGTAAAATAGACTTTGTAATAACCACTGTTTCAGGTTAAAACTTTAAGTTATTTTATTATTATATTTTTTCTTTTTCTTTTAAAAGATAAAATCACTGTCTTTACAGGAAAGTAAAAAAGATTTTTTCTTTGGATCCTCCTGGTCAGTTGTTAGACCTTCAGGTCTGCCTTGACAATCTTTCTTCTTTAGATTTTGGTTTTCTCCTGATGGATTCGCTGTTCTGCTCGGTTTCTGTGTTCTATCCTTCCCATGACCGAGGGCAGCTATGAGAGCTGACTCTGCTGGCTGCTTTCAATTTAGGGTTTATATTGCCCTTCCAGCAGTTATTAAGTTTATATGACATTATCGTAAAGTAACTTTATTTTGCTATTGACTGTTCAGTGTACCTTTAATCTTAATTACTTCTAACACGAAAACGTATTCATGTTGAGCATGACATTAGTTCATTGAACTCTGATTACATTTTTTCCCTTGTAATGTTCAAAAGTGCTTTGATCCTAGAGGGGTATTACATCTGGTTCATGTCACTTCTAAAGTTGCTTTATTACCAAATAGTGCCCGTAGATTGTCAGAACTCTGACCCCGATTTGGTGTTAACATGTGCTCTCGTGGACACGTCGTCTCCTGCTTCCCATATTCAACTAGCACGAGGGGACATAGCTTTAAGTTGAGAGGAGATAGATATAAGACAGATGTCAGAGGTAGGTTCTTTACTCAGAGAGTAGTAAGGGCGTGGAATGCCCTGCCTGCAACAGTAGTGGACTCGCCAACACCAAGGGCATTCAAATTGTCATTGGGTAGACATATGGATGATAAGGGAATAGTGTAGATGGGGTTTAGAGTGGTTTCACAGGTTGGCGCAACATTGAGGGCTGAAGGGCCTGTACTGCGCTGTAATGTTCTATGTTCTAACTGGTGTCAGCAGGATTTCACACCTAACCATTTGTCACCTAATTGTTATTTTTTTAAATTTAGAGTACCCAATTCTTTTTTTTTCAATTAAGGGGCAATTTAACATGGCCAATTCACCTACCTTGCACATCTTTGGGTTGTGGGGGTCAAACCCACGCAAACACAGGGAGAATGTGCAAACTCCACATGGACAATGACTCAGAGCTGGGATCGAACCTGGGACCTCGGCGCCGAGAGGCAGCAATGCCAACCACTGCGCCACCGTGCTGCCCTATTTGTCACCTAATTCAACTGAAGATCCTGGCAATTCTTGAATAACTGCTTACTAAAATAACGAACTTCAAAGAAGGTGCAAAATATTGTTTCCCGTCATATACCTAAAAGTTCAATCTGCTTTAACTTGAAAGACAGACATCAGTTTTCTTAACGCCTGTTTGATAAAGACTATCTGCATTTCAAATTTCATTTGCTGAATACTGTTAACCCTTCGTGGGATTTTTTCCTACTTTTCTCAAGTACCCTCAGGTCAGGTTTTGCCAGACTTCCATGTTTCAAATGACATATTTTCCCATTTTTACTCCACATCCCACATGTGCTGAGACCTTTGCTGATTTTCTTTTCAGCTTGTTTACAGAATTGTGTCATTGCAAGGTTTGCTCAAATATGGTGCTGCTGACCTTCATCTGTGCCGCCAATACTACCTTCCATGGGAGTTCACTCCTGCCATTATCATGGTGGTCTACATCCCACCCCAGGCGGAAGTGAAGAAGCCACTTGATAAATTGCACACCACTATAAATAATAGTGAAACAGAATACCCGAAGGCCTTATTCATCGTGGACGGGGACTTCAACCAGGCAACCTCAAGAGTGTCCTGTTAGAAACTACAGTGAGTCGTAAACACAGCCCAGTCTACAGAGCGAACCTGCCGCCCATCCATTGACTGTCTACACCTCACGCTGCCTTGGGAAAGTGGGCAGCGTAATCAAAGACCCCTCCCACCCGGCTTGTTCACGATTCCAACTTCTTCCATTGGGCAGGAGATACAAAAGTCTGAGAACACACACTAACAGATTCATAAACAGCTTCTTCCCCGCTGTTACCAGGCTCCTGAATGACTCTCTTACAGACTGAACTAATCTCTTCACAATCTTCTCTACTTATTAGTATCAGACTAAGGGTATCAGACTATACGAAAGGATAGAATGGACGGTAAGGGCGGTGGTGTAGCTTTGTTGTTTAAGGATGGCATCCAGGCAATAGTAAGGGATGATATTGGTGCTATGGAGGACAAGGTTGAATCAATTTGGGTGGAAATCAGGAATAGTAAGGCGAAAAGGTCACTGATAGGAGTAGTCTATAGGCCACCAAATAGTAACAGGATGGTAGGGCAGGCAATAAGCAAAGAAATAACGGATGCATGTAGAAATGGTACAGCGGTTATCATGGGAGATTTTAATCTGCATGTCGATTGGTTTAACCAGGTTGGTAAAGGCAGCCTTGAGGAGGAGTTTATAGAATGTGTCCGGGATAATTTCCTGGAACAGTATGTAATGGAACCTACAAGGGAACAAGCGGTCCTAGATCTGGTCCTGTGTAATGAGGCAGGATTGATTAATGATCTCATAGTTGGGGATCCTCTTGGAAGGAGCGACCACAATATGGTGGAATTTAAAATACAGTTGGAGGATGACAAGGTAAAATCAAACACTAGTGTTTTGTGCTTAAACAAAGGCGATTACAATGGGATGAGAGAAGAACTAGCTAAGGTAGACTGGGAGCAAAGACTTCATGGTGAAGCAGTTGAGGAACAGTGGAGAACCTTCCGAGCGATCTTTCACAGTGTTCAGGAAAGGTTCATACCGACAAAAAAGAAAGACGGTAGAAAGGGGAAAAATTGACCGTGGATATCTAAGGAGGTGAGGGAGAGTATCAAATTGAAGGAAAAAACATACAAAGTGGCAAATATTAGTGGGAGACTAGAGGACTGGGAAGTCTTTAGGGGACAACAGAAAGCTACTAAAAAAGCTATAAGGAAGAGTAAGGTAGACTATGAAAGTAAACTTGCTCAGAACATAAAAGCAGATAGTAAAAGCTTCTACAAATATATAAGACAAAAAAGAGTGGCTAAGGTAAATATTGGTCCTTTGGAAGATGAGAAGGGAGATTTAATAATAGGAGATGGGGAAATGGCTGAGGAGCTGGACAGGTGTTTTGGGTCAGTCTTCACAGTGGAAGACACAAATAACATGCCAGTGACTGATGGAAATAAAGATATGATAGGTGAGGACCTTGAGATGATTGTAATCACTAAGGAGGCCGTATTGGGCAAGCTAATGGGGCTAAAGGTAGACAAGTCTCCTGGCCCTGATGGGATGCATCCCAGTGTGTTAAAAGAGATGGCTAGGAAAATTGTAAACGCACTAGTGATAATTTATCAAAATTCACTAGACTCTGGGATGGTCCCGGCGGATTGGAAAGTAGCAAATGTGACACCACTGTTTAAAAAAGGTTGGCAGAAAGCGGGTAATTATAGGCTGGTAAGCTTAACTTCGGTTGTAGGGAAAATGCTGGAATCTATCATTAAGGAGGAAATAGCGGGGCACCTGGAGGGAAATTGTCCCATTGGGCAGACGCAGCATGGGTTCATAAAGGGTAGGTCGTGTCTGACTAATTTGGTAGAATGTTTTGAGGACGTTACCAGTACAGTAGATAACGGGGAGCCAATGGATGTGGTATATCTGGATTTCCAGAAAGCTTTTGACAAGGTGCCACACAAAAGGTTGCTGCATAAACTAAAGATGCATGGCATTGAGGGTAAAGTGGTAGCATGGGTAGAGGATTGGTTAACTAACAGAAAGCAGAGAGTGGGGATAAATGGGTGTTTCTCTGGTTGGCAACCTGTAACTAGTGGGGTCCCTCAAGGATCAGTGTTGGGCCCGCAGTTGTTCACAATTTACATAGATGATTTGGAGTTGGGGACCAAGGCGAAAAGGTCACTGATAGGAGTAGTCTATAGGCCGCCAAATAGTAACAGAATGGTAGGGCAGGCAATAAGCAAAGAAATAACGGATGCATGTAGAAATGGTACAGCAGTTATCATGGGAGATTTTAATCTGCATGTCGATTGGTTTAACCAGGTTGGTAAAGGCAGCCTTGAGGAGGAGTTTATAGAATGTGTTCGGGATAATTTCCTGGAACAGTATGTAATGGAACCTACAAGGGAACAAGCGGTCCTAGATCTGGTCCTGTGTAATGAGACAGGATTGATTCAGGATCTCATAGTTAGGGAACCTCTCGGAAGGAGCGATCACAATATGGTGGAATTTAAAATACAATGGAGGGTGAGAAGGTAAAATCAAGCACTAGTGTTTTGTGCTTAAACAAAGGAGATTACAATTGGATGAGAGAAGAACTAGCTAAGGTAGACTGGGAGCAAAGACTTTATGGTGAAACAGTTGGGGAACAGTGGAGAACCTTCCAAGTGATTTTTCACAGTGCTCAGCAAAGGTTTATACCAACAAAAAGGAAGGACGGTAAAAAGAGGGAAAATCGACCGTGGATATCTAAGGAAATAAGGGAGAGTATCAAATTGAAGGAAAAAACATAGAAAGTAGCAAAGATCAGTGGGAGACTAGAGGACTGTGAAATCTTTAGGGGGCAACAGAAAGCTACTAAAAAAGCTATAAAGAAGAGTAAGATAGATTATGAGAGTAAACTTGCTCAGAATATAAAAACAGATAGGAAATGTTTCTACAAATACATAAAACAAAAAAGAGTGGCTAAGGTAAATATTGGTCCTTTAGAGGATGAGAGGGGAGATTTAATAATGGGAGATGAGGAAATGGCTGAGGAACTGAACAGGTTTTTTGGGTCGGTCTTCACAGTGGAAGACACAAATAACATGGCAGTGACTGATGGAAATGAGGCTATGACAGGTGAGGACCTTGAGAGGATTGTTATCACCAAGGAGGTAGTGATGGGCAAGCTAATGGGGCTAAAGGTAGACAAGTCTCCTGGACCTGATGGAATGCACCCCAGAGTGCTAAAAGAGATGGCTAGGGAAATTGCAAATGCACTAGTGATAATTTACCAAAATTCACTAGACTCTGGGGTGGTCCCGGCAGATTGGAAATGAGCAAACGTGACACCACTGTTCAAAAAAGGAGGTAGGCAGAAAGCGGGTAATTATAGGCCAGTGAGCTTAACTTCGGTAGTAGGGAAGATGCAGGAATCTATCATAAAGGAAGAAATAGCGAGGCATCTGGATGGGTTCATAAAGGGCAGGTCATGCCTAACTAATTTAGTGGAATTTATTGAGGACATTAACAGTGCGGTAGATAACGGGGAACCAATGGATTCTGGATTTCCAGAAAGCCTTTGACAAGGTGCCACACAAAAGGTTGCTGCATAAGATAAAGATGCATGGCATTAAGGGGAAAGTAGTAGCATGGATAGAGGATTGGTTAATTAATAGAAAGCAAAGAGTGGGGATTAATGGGTGTTTCTCTGGTTGGCAATCAGTAGCTAGTGGTGTCCCTCAGGGATCAGTGTTGAGCCCACAACTGTTCACAATTTACATAGATGATTTGGAGTTGGGGACCAAGGGCAATGTGTCCAAGTTTGCAGACGACACTAAGATAAGTGGTAAAGCAAAGCGTGCAGAGGATACTGGAAGTCTGCAGAGGGATTTGGATAGGCTAAGTGAATGGGCTAGGGTCTGGCAGATGGAATACAATGTTGACAAATGTGAGGTTATCCATTTTGGTAGGAATAACAACAAAAGGGATTATTATTTAAATGATAAAATAGTAAAACATGGTGCTGTGCAGAGAGACCTGGGTGTGCTAGTGCATGAGTCACAAAAAGTTGGTTTACAGGTGCAACAGGTGATTAAGAAGGCAAATGGAATTTTGTCCTTCATTGCTAGAGGGATGGAGTTTAAGACTAGGGAGGTTCTGCTGCAATTGTATAAGGTGTTAGTGAGGCCACACCTGGAGTATTGTGTTCAGTTTTGGTCTCCTTACTTGAGAAAGGACGTACTGGCACTGGAGGGTGTGCAGAGGAGATTCACTAGGTTAATCCCAGAGCTGAAGGGGTTGGATTACGAGGAGAGGTTGAGTAGACTGGGACTGTACTCGTTGGAATTTAGAAGGATGAGGGGGGATCTTATAGAAACATATAAGATTATGAAGGGAATAGACAGGATAGATGCGGGCAGGTTGTTTCCACTGGCGGGTGAAAGCAGAACTAGGGGGCATAGCCTTAAAATAAGGGGAAGTAGATTTAGGACTGAGTTTAGGAGAAACTTCTTCACACAAAGGGTTGTGAATCTATGGAATTCCTTGCTCAGTGAAGCAGTAGAGGCTCCTTCATTAAATGTTTTAAAGATAAAGATAGATAGTTTTTTGAAGAATAAAGGGATTAAGGGTATGGTGTTCGGGCCGGAAAGTGGAGCTGAGTCCACAAAAGATCAGCCATGATCTCATTGAATGGTGGAGCAGGCTCGAGGGGTCAGATGGCCTACTCCTGCTCCTAGTTCTTATGTTCTCATTATGTTCTAAGTCCTTCCCTGCATCCTCCATTGTCACCGCCTCCTAAGTCGTATCATTATCCAGCCTCCCATTATCCTTGAACAAATTATTATCCATGTTGATAGTCCTTTCCTCCCCTGAACCCTTTGATGTTGCTGTCGCTGTCTTTTTAGACACTCTTATAACTTTTGCCTCAGGACATTCTTTCACTACTCAACTCTGTTCATTGACCACCCCCTAGTCCACCCTCTGTCTTCCTCCTTCCCTCACATGTTACACTACCAACCCTGTCATCCTGCATCTGACTACCCCTTCTCCCTCTCCCCTCCTTCATCTCCCCCCTCCCCTCCTGTGTTGCACATCACCCCGTCTGGTCATGCCTCTGAGTTCTCGCAGTAATGCTCTTAAAAGTAGGCAAATATAAGACCATAAGACATGGGAGCAGAATTAGGCCACTTGGCCCATCTAGTCTGCTCTGCCATTCAATCATGGCTGATATTTTTCTCATCCCCATTCTCCTGCCTTCTCCCCATAATCCTTGATCCCCTTATTAATCAAGAATCTATTTATCTCTGTCTTAAAGACACTCAGTGATTTGGTCTCCACAGCCTTCTGCGGCAAAGAGTTCCACAGATTCACCACCCTCTGGCTGAAGAAATTCTTCCTCATCTCTGCTTTAAAGGATCAGCCCTTTAGTCTGAGATTATCTCCTCTGTTTCTAGTGTCCACATACCTTGAAGTAGCTTATAAACTGAAGCTCTCCAGGTGCATGCTACTTATATACAATCATAAGACAGATCATTCTATATCCATATAATTTTGAGGGCAAATAATTCCGGTGAGTTGGTTTTGAGTTTTCATGAGATACAACAAATACAAATGTGGTTCCTGACATAGATCAGTGGGAAATTTGATCTGCCTTTAACCCGCTATCAGTGTCGGAAGAACAAAATTCTAAACGAATATCTTCCTGGTGGAAAATTTATTTTTCCCATCATACTACGACTGAAGTTCCTTGATGTTTTGTTCTCGTTTAACAAAGTCGCTGCCAAAACCCTCCACCTCATTTACCATAGTCACTCTCTTGTGAGCTCCCTGCATTTATGGAGGAAACCTGTTAGCTGATTTGGTGCAGTTAAAAACGTTCAAGCTTACAAACTTAATTTGTTTTTGCATTTTTTCAGTAATTTTTTTTCACTGCTTTCATTGAGAGATGTGGATTGAAATTCATATCATACTAAACTTTCTAAAACAAAATATTTAGAATCCTCATCGACTATGATTTCTAGGACCAATCACCTCCAAAGGCCCTTCAATTGAAGATACCCCTATTCACTTCAATTATGGAAGAGGAGCGATCAATGTTGGAGGCTCGGAGAGTGAGACACCAACCCATGCAATATTTTCCCCCCAGTATACAGGTCGCATATGCTTTCAGCAAAAGCTTTGTGTAGTGACTGCACTTTGCCAAGGAAACCTGAGACGCTCTGTGATGACATAATTTCATGGTCTATATCCTAGAGGGCATCAACATTGAAATAAATGTGGCCATGACCCTGAAGTTTTATGGCATGTACTATTTGCAATCATCAGCAGATCTGTACAGCAGCCAGGAAACAGTGAGGGGCTGTATTTGCCAGGTTAGATAGAAATATAGGACATAGGAATATAGAAATTAGGAGCAGAAGTAGGCAACTGTGCCCTTTTGAGCCTGCTCTGCCATTCAATCAGATCATGGCTGATGTCTTCCTAGTCTCAATCAACCTCACTACCTGTGCCCCATATTTCTTTAACCCGTTTTCTATCAGAAAATATCTATCTCTTTCTTGAAACTATTTAATTACTCCGATTCCATTGCACTATATGGCAGCGAGTTCCACAAATTCACCACCCTCTGCGAGAAGTAGTTCCTCCTCATCTCAGTTCTAAACCTCTCAACCTGTGTCTGTGACCTCTCGTTCTAGAACTTTCTAGGAACATAGGGGTAGATATTGAGCATGCTCTGCCATTCAATTATATAATTTCTCTTTTTAAAATAAATTTAGAATCCAATTCTTTTTTTTCAATTAAGGGGCAATTTAGTGTTGCCAATTCACCTACCCTGCACATCTTTTGGGTTGTGGGGGTGAGACCCACATAGACACAGTGAGAATGTGCAAACTGCACACGGCCAGTGACCCGGGGCTGGGATCGAACCTGGGTCCTCGGCACCGTGAGGCAGCAGTGTTAACCACTGCGCCACCATGCTGCCCTAAAGGGATTATTTCTGATCATTTACCTTATGCCTGATTCTTGGGCTATCTCCATATCCCTTGAAGTCATTAATATATGGAAATCTATCGATGCCTGCCTTGAGCAAGTTCAATGATTAAACTTCAACGACACTCTGGGGCAGGGAATTTCAAAGATTCACCACCCTCTGAGTGATGAAATTCCTCCTCATCTCAGTCTTAAATGCCCTACCTCTTATTATGAGACTGTGTACCCTGGTTCTAGACTCACGAGCCAGGAGAAACATCCCATCTACATCTGCCCTGTAAGAATGTTGTAAGTTTCAATGAGATCACCTCTCATTCTTCAAACCTCATGAGAATACAGGTCCAGTTTCCTCAATATCTCCTCATGACAATCCCGCCATCTCAGGGATGAATCTGGTGAACCTTCATTGCACTCCTTCTATGGCAAGTATATTCTTCCTTAGATAAGGAGACCAAAACTGTGCGCAATATTCCAGGTGCAGTCTCATCAAAGCTTTATACATCTGCAGCAAGGCATCTTTACCTCCTGTACACAAATATCTTTGAAATGAAGGCCAACATAGTATTTGCCTTCCTAATTGTTTGCTGCACCTGCCACCTTTTAGTGACTCATGAACAAGGGCACCCAGATCCCTTTGGACATCGACACTTCCTGTTTTCTCTAACAAAGTGGATAACTTCACTTATTCATATTATATTCCACCTGTAGACACCCTCTTAATATTCTGATCAGAAGCTTAACTTGATCAGCCATATTATAACAAGAACAGATTGGAGGCTGGCTATTCTGCAGTAAGTGGTTCACCTCCTGATTCCCCAAAGCCACAAGTCTGGAGTGTGATGGATATCCTTCACTGCCTGAATAAGTGCAGCTCCAACAACAATCAAGAAACTTGGTGCCATCCAGGTCAAAGCAACCAGCGTGATTCGCCACCAAAAACATTCACCCCATCCGACACTGGTGCACGGCAGCTGCAGTCAGCTTATACTGTGCCGGGGGAGGTGACACAGTGGTTAGCACTGCTGCCTCACAGCGACAGTGACCCGGGTTCAATTCCGGCTTTGTTTCACTCTCTATGTGGAGTTTGTGTGTTCTCACCATCTGCGTGGGTTTCCTCCGGGTGCTCCAGTTTCCTCCCACAGTCCGAAGATGTCCAGGTTAGGTGGATTGACCATGATAAATTTCCAATTCATGTACAGGTTAGGTTATAGGGAAGGGATAGAGTGGGTTAGGATGGACGAGGGATCTTGTAAGTGGTCTAGTTTTGAGGGCTATGGTGATGGCAGCGTTGCCAATGGCTCCGAGTAGGTATTCAGGGAGCCCGGTGGTGCAGTCCACGGTGAAGATATGGAATCAGTTGTGGCGGCATTTTAGGATGGAAGAGATGTTGGTGTTAACGCCGCTGTGCGAGAATCATGGGTTTGAGCCGGGGGGGATGGATAGTGTATACAGGAGGTGGGACTGGTTAAGGTAAGGGATCTGTATTTGGAGGAAGGATTTGCCAGTCAGGAAGAGCTAAGGGAGAGGGTAGGGCTGCCGAGGGGGAGTGAGTTCAGGTATCTGCAGGTTAGGGACTTTGCGTGAAAGGTCTGGAGCGGGTTCCCTAGGTTGCTGGGACACCCTGCTGGAGGGACTGCTGCTTCCGGATGTGGAGGGGGAGAGAAGAATTGGGGATATATACAAGTGGCTGGTGGGGCAGGGAGGCGAATGGGTGGTGAAGGTCAAGGAGAAATGGGAAGCGGAGTTGGGAGGGGAGATTAATTGGGGTGTATGGAGTGAGGCACTGCGTAGGGTAAACGGGACCTCCTCTTGTGCAAGGATGAGCCTGATACAGTTTAAGGTGGTGCACATCTGACTCGGGCGAGAATGAGTGGGTTCTTTAAGGGAGTAGCAGATGAGTGTGAGAGCTGTGGACAGGGGCCAGCGAATCAAGCGCACATGATTTGGGGCTGCGTAAAAGTGGGAAGATTCCGGGCAGGAGTGTTCACGATCTTAGCCAGGAGAGTGGAGGAGGAGGTGGACCCGGACCCTTTGGTGGAGATATTTGGGGTTTCAAAGAAGCCAGAGCTCATGGAGAGAAGGAAGGCCAATATCCTGGCCTTCATCTCTCTGATTGCACGGCAGCGAATTTTACTGGAGTGGCGGTTGGAATTGCCATCAGGATAGCAGCTTGGTTGGGTGAACTTTACAACTTCCTGCAGTTGGAGAAGATAAAGTATGAGTTGGGCGGCTCTGCAGGGGGGTTTGAGAAAAGGTGGGGGATGTTGTGACTGTGTTTGAGGAGCTGTTCGTCACGGGGGAGGGTGAAAAAAGGAATAAATCTGTACAGACTGTATAATTGACTGCTGGGAAGTATGTTTCCCGGGGTGTTTACGTGCTGTAACCCGTTTTGACACATGTTTGTAATAAAATACATTTTTAAAAAAGGGTTAGGTTATAGGGTTCCAGGAATGGGGCAGGATCGATGGGGGAGTGGATATGGATAGAGTGCTCATTCGTTGGGTGGATGCAATGGGCTGAATAGCCTTCTTCTGCACTGTAGGAATGCTATCTGCCAGATAGGGACGATGTCGCGACTGGCCAAGCCTTCAAACCAACCACGTGTACCTAAAAGCACAAGTTTAGTAAATGCATGGGAACATCACTACCTGCAAGTTCCTCACCAAATCACAGCCATCCTCATACCACCATTATTCGGAAAGCCATGGAAATCCCGATATAACAGCGCTGTGGGTGCACCATCACCACTTGTGGGAGATGAATGCCACGCTTGTCAGAAATGCCCATGTCCGAAGAATCCGCAAAAAATATTCCGAGGAGCCATAACATCAAGGTGTTTATCCTATCGACAGCTGCTGACTGGCCTACTGCATTTTCTGTACCTTCTGCTTTTGTTGCGAATGCCGAGCAGTTTATTTTCCACAGTTGCATTTTTGTTTTTGCACCAACATTGACAATTGTTTACCAGTCGTCTGATTTGGTTCAGGAGCCACCAACATATTCTGCGTTGCTTGAAAGGAGTTTGCTGAGTTGTAAATCCGAATCCTTTACGTTTCCTTGACCTTGGCAGCAGCAGATAAAGAACATGTGAACATTAAGAACTTGTACAGTAAATTGTACAATAACTTACCAACCCGTTAGATAGATAAAAGCTACAAAAAGTACGTCGAGTCGACAGTAAAACTCTCAGACTGCTGTTGGTTATTTTGCCAAAGAGGAAGTTAGAGCTGCAGCAGTTGGAGGCTGTTGGGCGCGGGCGGGCCGCCGGACACTTGGTGACAGGCGCTGCGACTTTGGGTGACGATGGGCCGTGGACTCGGGGCCTGGTCCCTACTCCTCCTGCTCGGGCTCCCAAGAAGCGGGGCCGGGGATATCAGCACTGAGAAGCTGTGGATGGTGAAAGAGCGAGTGGTTTATGGTGACGACTCGGGCCTCCCGGGGCCGCGGGCCAGCCTGGAAGGCGGCTGGGGCTCGGGCTCCGGGGCGGCGGCGCCGCCCGCACCGCCCCCCGCCTCCGGCCTGGAGCCCGGCATGCTCGCCCCGGCCTTCACACTCGACACCCTGGACGGAGAGCTGAGATTCCCGCCGGCCAAGGAGCAGCGGCCCCGCTCCTTCATCTTCCAGGCGTTCACCAACAAATCGGGCTTCCTGGAGTGTTTGTGGAGCTGCCAGGCTTCCCTCGTCGCCCTGGTGAACAGGCTTCCCCAGCGCAGCCATGTGGTCTTCCTGTCCTTCGACGACTCGGCTTCCACGGATGTCAGATGGATGAAGCGGCAGCTTGTCGGAGTGATGGAGGAAAGGTAACCTCATGGCAGCGACTCAGAGAGCAGCAAAACCCTTGGATGAGGGGAGGTGTCCAGACAGTGGGATATGGATTCTGGGTGGGGTGGTGTCCAGGTACCTGTTGGAAAGGGTGTGGGATGGAAGCAGTGGTGGTTCCAGCCACCGGGCCCCAAGGGGCAGCACGGTGGTTAGCACTGCTGCCTCACAGTGCCAGGAACTCGGGTTCAATTCCAACCTCGGCTGACTGTCTGACATTTGCATGTTCTCCCGGTGTCTGTGGGGGTTTCCACCGGATGCTCCGGTTTCCAAAGATGCACATTGGCCATTCTAAAATTGCCCCTTAGTGTCCAAAGGTTAGGTGGGATTACAGGGCTAGGGCAGGGATACTGTTTCAGAGGGTCGGTGCTCACTCAATGGGTCATGCTGACTCCGACTTGATTGGTCAAATGGCCTCCTTCTGCACTGTAGGAATTCTGTGAAACACTGGGTGAGGGGAGCCTCATGCGCTGAGTCCCATCCCTTTTTTTAAAGTCAAAATAGAGCAACAATTAGAATAGCAAAGAATAACTTGGCTATATAATGAACCTCATTGCAGACTGTCCCTGGACACGCCACATGCCATAAATTACTTTTTGAAGTCGTGGCTGATTATGATTGCATGTAGCAGCCAATTGTCACAAAGCAAGATCTCACAAAGAGGGTGTTCTTTGAGGTAGTTGGCCAGAACACTAAGTGCATCTATTGCTCTTGATGTAATGCTGTGTGAACAAAAAAAGTGCCACCTCGATTTAATGCGTCACTCAAAGAATTCTAAGTATCTATCATTTCTTATTGTTGCTAAAATTGAGTTTTCAAGTCTTGAAATGGGGCTGAAATCCACAACTTACTGATTCAGATGAGAGAGTGATCCGTTAAATCATCCAGATACTCACAAGGCTAGTTTCTTTGAATTTGGCTCTTTGATAATTACTGTTCTATCTAAACACTTATGGGATCAGCTGTTGTATTACCCTAACCTGATGGTTACGACTACAACCTGATGGGCAGTCTATTTGAACTATTTGATAAAAAAGCAGGTCAACATCTGTTTTGTGCATGGACCTGCTTTAGTTGTAAGGTTTTAAAACCAGTCCAATGTTAAATATCTGGAATTTATTTCTGGATTAAAAACTGGGCAATTTGTCACGCCAATAGGTGCTAGGGGCTGTTTAGCACAGGGCTAAATCGCTGGCTTTGAAAGCAGACCGAGGCAGGCCAGCAGCACGGTTCGATTCCCGTAATAGCCTCCCCGAACAGGCGCCGGAATGTGGCGACTAGGGGCTTTTCACAGTAACTTCATTTGAAGCCTACTTGTGACAATAAGTGATTTTCTTTTCATTTTCATTTCATTTCATTTTATTTCATTGCATCCAGAATGTGGAAGGATGCCTCTTGAGCAAGGATAAATTATAGTTTATTAGAATCAATATTCAGTATTCAGAATCAATATTCAGTAACAATACTGGCAAGAAATGAGACACATTCAGAATTTGTTCTCTATTAATGACCAGTTTTGTTGACTTTTGAAAGTATCACATACTGACATCCAGTTTTTAAGAGATAATAGCTTTAATTGTTTGGTCTTGCTGTTACCTAGGTGTAGGACATGGAGGTAGGTTGATTGGTGTGCGTGTCATGAGTGTGGTGTGATTTTAATAAAAAAAAATTTAGATTACCCAATTATTTTTTCCAATTAAAAGGCAATTTAGTGTGGCCAATCCACCTACTCTGCACATTTTTGGGTTGTGGGGGCGAAACCCATGCAGACACGGGGAGAATGTGCAAACTCCACACGGACAATGACCCAGAGCCGGGACCTCAGCGCCGTGAGGCAGCTGTGCTAACCACTAGGCCACCGTGCTGCCCTTGGTGTGATTTTAATAACCTTCAGAAAATAGACATCAGCAAGGGAGCTACCAGGTTAAAAAAAATGTTATTAATCATTTGTACTTTTGTTACTTTATCTTGGTTATCCCAATGTTATTGGTACAATTGATAAATGCTTGGTACCCTGTGGTGATTACCTGTTGATATGGTGTGGTGGAATTGACACACATTATTTGAAATATTAAATTTTTATGGCCCCAAGTATGTTGCAACTTACTGATTAGAAATTTGACAGCGTTTGGCTAACAAGATATAGGCAGTACGATTATATTGCTTTACGGTAAAAAGTCCACTAATTAGTTCAAGTTAGCTTTTGCTGTCAAAATGTGGTACTTTTAGGTGTGAGAGAGGTCTGGTATCATGTTGCAATTTATTTCAGTTATACTAGTGTTATCACCTAGATTTTATTTATTGCATCAGACTCTGCCTAGCCTTTCTCCCTTGCCATGCCATGCTGTAGCAATATATTTTATTATTTAAAGCTTCTGACATCCTATGAATCTTTAGATTCGTAACTGTGTTCAACAGCAACCTCTCCAGGATGTTCCAATATCTAATCTGGGAGGGTGAATACAAATTGAGTGGGATTAGTTACTGAATGTGTATTGAGCAATGATTCACGTAGCTGTTGGGCCGAAACACCCGAGTATCAACTTGACTCTGAGTAACACTGGTTTCTCACTCCAGAAATTCTAGGTTGAAGCACCCACCATGGTTATGCATATAATTTAGGTTGACTGTTGCGATCAGATGAGGATGGGGTCTCTATTCCCTCTCCTCATTTGACTGCAACATGTTTTAAAAAAAATAACAGATATATTTGCCAAGTCTGTGAGATTTAACTATTTGCGTGCTATGCCATAAAAGACACAATCAGACAGGTTTACTTCAAGTTTAAAATTTAAAAAAATGCTTAATTTTACTGAACCCAATCTAACAAAAAATAAATAAAACACCCCAAATTTCACAAACTCACTCGGAAGTTCTCACACATATTTAGATTACAGAGTGGGGAGGGTAGATTAAGCAGTTTAGAATCCAATAAAATTAAATTTGATAAGATCTTGACCTTATTGAATTCCACATTTCCCATCTACCTCCGATAACCTTTTTTTAAAAAAAAAATATTTTATTGAAATTTTTTTGTCAACCATCACAGTACATTGTGTATCCTTTACACAGTAATATAACAGTATAAATAACAATGACCTGTTTTATAAACAAAGAATAAATAATATATAACAAAAACGAAAACTAAAACTAAATGGCAACTGCCTTGTCTCAGATAAACACTCTCCAAAAATATGATTTAACAGTCCAATATGCAATTATTTATAGCAACGACCTATACATATTATACATATATATTAATAACCCTGAGACTCCTTCTGGTTCCTCCCCCCCGGGCTGCTGCTGCTGCCTTCTTCTTTTCCATTCCCTCTATCTTTCTGTGAGTTATTCGACGAACGGTTGCCACCGCCTGGTGAACCCTTGAGCCGATCCCCTTAGGACGAACTTAATCCGTTCCAGCTTTATAAACCCTGCCATGTCATTTATCCAGGTCTCTACCCCCGGGGTCTTGGCTTCCTTCCACATCAACAGTATCCTGCGCCGGGCTACTAGGGACGCAAAGGCCAAAACATCGGCCTCTCTCGCCTCCTGCACTCCCGGCTCTTTGGCAACCCCAAATATAGCCAACCCCCAGCTTGGTTCGACTGGACCCCCACTACTTTTGAAAGCACCTTTGTCACCCCCACCCAGAACCCCTGTAGTGCCGGACATGACCAGAACATGTGGGTGTGATTCGCTGGGCTTCTCGAGCATCTCGCACACCTATCCTCTACCCCCAAAAATTTACTGAGCCGTGCTCCAGTCATATGCGCCCTGTGTAACACCTTAAATTGAATCAGGCTTAGCCTGGCACACGAGGACGATGAGTTTACCCTACTTAGGGCATCCGCCCACAGCCCCTCCTCAATCTCCTCCCCCAGCTCTTCTTCCCATTTCCCTTTCAGCTCATCTACCATGATCTCCCCCTCGTCCCTCATTTCCCGATATATATCTGACACCTTACCGTCCCCCACCCATGTCTTTGAGATTACTCTGTCCTGCACCTCATGCGTCTGGAGCTGCGGGAATTCCCTCACCTGCTGCCTCGCAAAAGCCCTCAGTTGCATATACCGGAATGCATTCCCTTGGGGCAACCCATATTTCTCGGTCAGCGCTCCCAGACTTGCGAACTTCCCATCTACAAACAGATCTTTCAGTTGCGTTACTCCTGCTCTTTGCCATATTCCAAATCCCCCATCCATTCTCCCCGGGGCAAACCTATGGTTATTTCTTATTGGGGACCCCACCAAGGCTCCCGTCTTTCCCCTATGCCATCTCCACTGTCCCCAAATTTTCAAAGTCGCCACCACCACCGGGCTTGTGGTGTATTTCTTCGGTGAGAACGGCAATGGGGCTGTCACCATAGCTTGTAGGCTAGTCCCCCTACAGGACGCCCTCTCCAATCTCTTCCACGCCGCTCCCTCCTCTTCTCCCATCCACTTACTCACCATTGAGATATTGGCGGCCCAGTAGTACTCACTTAGGCTCGGTAGTGCCAGCCCCCCCCTATCCCTACTACGCTGTAAGAATCCCTTCCTCACTCTCGGGGTCTTCCCGTCCCACACAAAACTCATGATACTCTTTTCGATCCTTTTGAAAAAAGCCTTCGTGATCACCACCGGGAGGCACTGAAACACAAAGAGGAATCTCGGGAGGACTACCATTTTAACCGCCTGCACCCTCCCTGCCAGTGACAGGGATACCATGTCCCATCTCTTGAAGTCCTCCTCCATTTGTTCCACCAATCGTGTTAAATTTAACCTATGCAATGTACCCCAATTCTTGGCTATCTGGATCCCCAAGTAACGAAAGTCCCTTGTTACCTTCCTCAGCGGAAAGTCCTCTATTTCTCTGCTCTGCTCCCCTGGATGCACCACAAACAACTCACTTTTCCCCATGTTCAGTTTATATCCTGAGAATTCTCCAAACTCCCGAAGTGTCCGCATTATCTCTGGCATCCCCTCCGCCGGGTCCGCTACATATAACAACAAATCATCCGCATACAGAGATACCCGGTGTTCTTCTCCTCCTCTAAGTACTCCCCTCCACTTCTTGGAACCCCTCAATGCTATTGCCAGGGGCTCAATCGTCAGTGCAAACAGTAATGGGGACAGAGGGCATCCCTGCCTTGTCCCTCTATGGAGCCGAAAGTAAGCAGATCCCCGTCCATTCGTGACCACACTCGCCACTGGGGCCCTATACAACAGCTGCACCCATCCAACATACTCATCTCCAAAACCAAATCTCCTCAGCACCTCCCACAAATAATCCCACTCCACTCTATCAAATGGTTTCTCGGCATCCATCGCCACCACTATCTCCGCTTCCCCCTCTGGTGGGGGCATCATCATTACCCCTAGCAGCCTCCGTATATTCGTATTCAGCTGTCTCCCCTTCACAAACCCAGTTTGGTCCTCATAGACCACCCTCGGGACACAATCCTCTATCCTCATTGCCATTACCTTGGCCAGAATCTTAGCGTCTACATTTAGGAGGGAAATAGGTCTATAGGACCCGCATTGCAGCGGGTCCTTTTCCTTCTTTAGGAGAAGCGATATCGTTGCCTCAGACATAGTCGGGGGCAGCTGTCCCCTTTCCTTTGCCTCATTAAAGGTCCTCATCAGTAGCGGGGCGAGCAAGTCCACATATTTCCTGTAAAATTCAACTGGGAATCCATCCGGTCCCGGAGCCTTCCCCGCCTGCATGCTCCTAATTCCTTTCACTACTTCCTCTATTTCAATCTGTGCTCCCAGTCCCACCCGTTCCTGCTCCTCCACCTTGGGAAATTCCAGCCAGTCCATAAAGCCCATCATTCTCTCCCTCCCATCCGGGGGTTGAGCTTCGTATAATTTTTTATAAAATGCCTTGAACACTCCATTCACTCTCTCCGCTCCCCGCTCCATCTCTCCTTCCTCATCCCTCACTCCTATTTCCCTCGCTGCTCCCCTTTTCCTCAATTGGTGGGCCAGCAACCTGCTCGCCTTCTCCCCATATTCGTACTGTACACCCTGTGCCTTCTTCCACTGTGCCTCTGCAGTACCCGTTGTCAGCAAGTCAAATTCTACGTGTAGCCTTTGCCTTTCCCTGTACAGTCCCTCCTCCGGTGCCTCCGCATATTGCCTGTCCACCCTCAGAAGTTCTTGCAGCAACCGCTCCCGTTCCCTACTCTCCTGCTTTCCTTTATGTGCCCTTATTGATATCAGCTCCCCTCTAACCACTGCCTTCAGCGCCTCCCAGACCACTCCCACCTGGACCTCCCCATTATCATTGAGTTCCAAGTACTTTTCAATGCACCCCCTCACCCTTAGACACACCCCCTCATCTGCCATTAGTCCCATGTCCATTCTCCAGGGTGAGCGCCCTTCTGTTTCCTCCCCTATCTCCAAGTCCACCCAATGTGGAGCGTGATCCGAAATGGCTATAGCCGTATACTCCGTTCCCCTCAGCTTCGGGATCAACGCCCTTCCCAAAACAAAAAAGTCTATTCGCGAATAGACTTTGTGGACATAGGAGAAAAACGAAAACTCCTTACTCCTAGGTCTGCTAAATCTCCACGGGTCTACTCCTCCCATCTGCTCCATAAAATCTTTAAGCACCTTGGCTGCTGCCGGCCTCCTTCCAGTCCTGGACCTCGACCTGTCCAGCCCTGGTCCCAACACCGTATTGAAATCTCCCCCCATTACCAACTTTCCCACCTCTAGGTCCGGGATGCGTCCTAGCATACGCCTCATAAAATTGGCATCATCCCAGTTCGGGGCATATACGTTTACCAAAACCACCGTCTCCCCCTGTAGTTTGCCACTCACCATCACGTATCTGCCCCCGCTATCCGCCACTATAGTCTTTGCCTCAAACATTACCCGCTTCCCCACTAATATAGCCACCCCCCTGTTTTTCGCATCTAGCCCCGAATGGAACACCTGCCCCACCCAACCTTTGCGTAGTCTCACCTGGTCTATCAGTTTCAAGTGCGTTTCCTGTAACATAACCACGTCTGCCTTAAGTTTCTTAAGGTGTGCGAGTACCCGTGCTCTCTTTATCGGCCCGTTCAGCCCTCTCACGTTCCACGTGATCAGCCGGGCTGGGGGGCTTTTTACCCCCCCCCTTGTCGATTAGCCATCCCCTTTTTCCAGCTTCTCACCCGGTTCCCACGCAGCTGTGTCCCCCCCAGGCGGTGCCCCCCCGCCCATCCCACCCCATACCAGCTCCCCCCTCTCCCCAGCAGCAGCAGCCCAATAATTCCCCCCTCCCACCCCCCCCCCCCCCACCCCCCCCCCGCCAGATCCCCCACTAGCGTAGTTACACCCCCCATGTTGCTTCCAGAAGTCAGCAAACTCTGGCCGACCTCGGCTTCCCCCCGTGACATCAGCTCGCACCGTGCGACGCCCCCTCCTTCCTGCTTCCCTATTCCCGCCATGATTATCATAGCGCGGGAACCGAGCCCGCGCTTCCCCCTTGGCCCCGCCCCCAATGGCCAACGCCCCATCTCTTCCACCTCCTTTCCTCTCCCCACCACCTCCTGTGGAAGAGAGAAAAGTTACCACATCGCAGGATTAATAACATAAAACTCCTCTTTCCCCCCTTTTTACCCCCCTCTTCGCCCCCCATACTCGCCCCACCACTTTGTTTCAAACGTTCTTTTTTTAATAACCCGCTCATTCCAATTTTTCTTCCACGATAAAAGTCCACGCCTCATCCGCCGTCTCAAAGTAGTGGTGCCTCCCTTGATATGTGACCCACAGTCTTGCCGGCTGCAGCATTCCGAATTTTATCTTCTTTTTGTGAAGCACCGCCTTGGCCCGATTAAAGCTCGCCCTCCTTCTCGCCACCTCCGCACTCCAGTCTTGGTATACGCGGATCACCGCGTTCTCCCACTTACTGCTCCGAGTTTTCTTTGCCCATCTAAGGACCATCTCTCTGGCCTTAAAACGGAGGAATCTCACCACTATGGCTCTAGGAATTTCTCCTGCTCTCGGTCCTAGCGCCATCACTCGGTATGCTCCCTCCACCTCCAGCGGACCCGCCGGGGCCTCCGCTCCCATTGTCGAGTGCAGCATCGTGCTCACATATGCCCCGACGTCCGCTCCCTCCGCACCTTCAGGAAGACCAAGAATCCTTAGGTTGTTCCTCCTCGCGTTGTTCTCCAGCGCCTCCAGCCTTTCCACACATCGTTTATGGTGTGCCTCGTGCATCTCCGTCTTCACCACCAGGCCCTGTATGTCGTCCTCATTCTCGGCAGCCTTTGCCTTCACGACCCGAAGCTCCCGCTCCTGGGTCTTTTGCTCCTCCTTTAGCCCTTCGATCGCCTGTAATATCGGGGCCAACAGCTCCTTCTTCAATTCCTTTTTGAGTTCTTCCACACAGCGTTTCAAAAACTCGTGTTGTTCAGGGCCCCATATTAAACTGCCACCTTCCGACGCCATCTTGGTTTTTGCTTGCCTTCCTTGCCGCTGCTCTAAAGGATCCACCGCAATCCGGCCACCTTCCTCTCCTTTTTTCATCCGTATCCAGAGGGGATTCCCTTCTGGTTCACCGCACAGTACTTTTAGCCGTTAAAATTGCCGTTGGGGCTCTTATTAAGAGCCCAAAAGTCCGTTCCACCGGGAGCTGCCGAAACGTGCGACTCAGCTGGTCATCGCCGCACCCGGAAGTCTACCTCCGATAACCTTTGATTCCCTTACCTAACAAGAATCTATTTATCTCCACCTTCCAAATATTCAATGATTTTGCCGCCTTCTGAGGTAGAGAGTTCCAAAGTCTCACAACCCTTTGAGAGAAAAGATTTCTCCTCATCTCTGTCCTATACGGGTGTCTCCAAATTTTAATGATGTGGAGATGCCGGAGTTGGACTGGGGTGAGCACAGTACGAAGTCTTACAACACCAGGTTCACACCATGATTCACCTGAGGAAGGAGCAGTGCTCCGAAAGCTAGTGACATCGAAACAAACCTGTTGGACTTTAACCTGGTGTTGTAAGACTTCGTACTGTCCAAATTTTAAAGCAGTGCCCCTTAGTTCTGGACTCCTACAAGAGGAAATATCTTTTCAATGTTCACCTTCTCAATACTGTTCAAGATCTTGTACACTTCAATCAAGTCACCCCTTCAATTCCAGCAGAAGAAGCCTTAGACCATAAGACTTAGGAGCAGAATTGGGCCACTCGGCCCATCGAGTTTGCTCCGTCATTCAATCATGGCTGATATTTTTCTCATCCCCATTCTCCTGCCTTCTCCTATAATCCCCGATCCCTTTATTAATCAAGTACCTATCTATCTCTGTCTTAAAGACATTCAGTGATTTGGCGTCCACAGCCTTCTGCAGCACTCTATCCAAGCCTCGCAGTATCTTGTAAGTTTCAATAAGATCCCCACTCATCCTTCTAAACTCCAACGGGTACAGACCCAGAGTCCTCAAACGACCAGCTCTTCATTCCAGGGATCATTCTTGTGAACCTCCTCTGGACCCTTTCCAAGGCCAGCACATCCTTCCTTAGATACGGGGCCCAAAACTGCGCACAATACTCCAAATGGGGTCTGTCCAGAGCCTTATACAGCCTCAGAAGTACATCCTTGATCTTGTATTCTTGCCCTCTTCACATGAATGCTAACATTGCATTTGCCTTCTTAACTGCCGACTGAACCTGCACATTAACCTTAAGAGAATCGTGAACAAGGACTCCCAAGTCCCTTTGTGCTTCTGATTTCCTCAGCATTTCCCCATTTAGAAAATAGTCTATGCCTAAATTCCTCCTTCCAAAGTGCATAACCTCACTTTTCCACATTGTATTTCATTTGCCACTTCATTGCCCACTCTCCTGGCTTGTCCAAATCCTTCTGCAGCCCCCTTGCTTCCTCAATACTACCTGTCCCTCTACAGATCTTTGTATCATCTGCAAACTTAGCAACAGTGCCCTCAGTTCCTTCTTCCAGATCATTAATGTATATTGTGAAAAGTTGTGGTCCCAGCACAGACCCCTGAGGCACACCACTGGCTGCCATCCTGAAAAATACCCCTTTATCCCCACTCTCTGCCTTCTGCCAGTCAGCCAATCCTCTATCCATGCCAAGATCTTGCCCTTAACACCATGGGCCTTTAACTTATTTAACAGTCTCTTATGTGGCACCTTGTTAAAGGCCTTCTGGAAATCTAAATAAATTTCGTCCACTGGTTCTCCTTTGTCTAATTTCTTTGTTACCTCCTCAAAGAACTCAAACAGATTTGTCATACACGACTTCCCTTTGACGAAGCCGTGCTGACTCAGTCCTATTTTACCATGCACTTCCAACTACTTCGCGATCTCATCTTTAATAACAGATTCTAAAGTCTTACCAATGACCGAAATCCGGCTAACCGGCCTATAATTTCCTGTCTTCTGCCTCCCTCCCTTCTTAAACAGTGTTGTTACATTAGCCACTTTCCAGTCCTCTGGGACCCTTCCTGCCTCCAGTGATTCCTGAAATATCATCACCAATGCCTCCACAATTTCCTCAGCTATCTCTTTTAGGACCCTGGGGTGTAGTCCATCGTCACAAGACACCCTGGGGTGTAGTCTTATCGTCACAAGACAACCTACTCATAAATTCCTAACAGTGCTGAAGGAGGTCTTTCGGCCCATTGAGTCTCCACCGACTCTGAAAGAGTACCCGAATAGGCCCACTCCCCCGTCTTATCTCCGTAACTTCACCTTACGTTTAGACACTAAGGGGCAGTTTAGCAGGGCAAATCCACTTTATCTGCACAACTTTGGACTGTGGGAGGAAACCAGAGCACCCGGAAAGGGGACCCACGCAGACACTGGGAGAAGGTACAAACCCCACACAGAAGGTGACCCAAGATCTTGGGAAATCATAAGGACCTGATGCCAGGACTACATATAATAATAATAATTGCTTATTGTCACAAATAGGCTTCAATGAAGTTACTATGAAAAGCCCCTAGTCGCCACATTCCTGCGTCTGTTCGGGGAGGCCATTACGGGTATTGGACCCGCGCTGCTGGCATTGTTCTGCATTACAAGTCAGCTGTTTAGCCCACTGTGCTAAACCAGCCCCTGGTTTGGATTATACATTTGGATTATAACACTCTCTCTCCACCCCACCCCCCCAACCCCCCGGGCCAAGTTCAGAATAACTTCCACATCCACGGGAAAGTGTGCCAGCCCTTTTGACCGTTTTGCCCGTGGAAGGTGTTCAGGCGCAGAACGTGTAGCGTCAGGAGGTATAAATCGGACAGGGGGGTGGTATTTGCGCGATGGGCATCTGGGTGGTGGAGGTGATGCAGGTGCGGCCATGAGAGCTGGCATGGATGACTCTAGTGGTGGTGAGTTGTTCTCGGTTCCAGAGTCGGAACTATGTGGTTCCTTTTCCGGCATCGTCAAAGTGACCCCTGAATCCTCGACAGCTGTCGACAGGGGCGAAGACGCTGGCGCTGGGGCATCAGAATCAACAGCCGGTATAGCTCGGGTATCCGGTATGGGGCTTTGAAGGTGGTCCACATGCCGATTAGACTCGCGGCCCTGTGCCTGCCTTCGGTAGGAAACGGGTCCCGTTTTTGCCAACATGACGTTCGGGATCCAAGTGGCTCCATCGCCGAAATTCCGGACATGTATTGTGTCTCCTGGGGTGAACTCGCACAGTGGCTTACCTCGGTTTGGTCCTGAGCTTTGCGGACTTTCCTACCAATATCCAGAAAGATGAGATTTAAACAGGTGCGGAGGTGGCGACCCATCAACATCTCGTCTGTTGCGATGCCTGTCATGGCATGCGGGATCGACTGGTAGCAGAATAAGAACCTGGTTAAGCGGATCTCCCAGGAACCCGATGTTTGCTTCTTCATTCCAAGCTTGAAAGTTTGCACTACTCGCTCGGCCAACCCATTTGAAGACTGGTGATATGGGGCGGTCCTCACATGACTGATCCCATTGGCGGATACGAAGGTCGCAAATTCTGTACTTGTGAAAGCTGTACGATTGTCGCACACCAAGTACTTTGGGTGTGCCGTGCGTGCTAAAAATGTGCCTGAGTTCTCGGGCCGACGCCACCTGTATCTTGAGGACCTCCATCCACTTGGGAGTGGGTATCGATGAGGGGGAGGGCCCAGCAAAGTCTCTATATGGAAGCGAGACTACGGACGACCCAGCCATTCCCATGGGTAGAATGGGGCTGCAGGGGGAAACGTCTGGCTGGCACTGCATGCCGGGCCACCAAATGTAGCTACGAGCTAACATTTTCATCTTGGACACCACGGGGTCCCCATAGGAGTATTATGCCCTGTATGCTCAGCTCCTGCGTCTTCATGGTGTAGGCCTTCAGGTCCTACGGTAAAGCCCGGGGCTGAGCCCCATACTGTACCACGTGGCGAACGTGTGATAGCTGAATGTCAGTCTGGGTCAACATGCGAATGCGTGATTCCGTGACGCTAATGAGTCCATAAAATGGAGGGTGTCAATTACCTCACTGGCCCGCGCCGGTGAAGGTGTGGGTAGCCTGGTTGGAAGGAGCAGACGGCTTAACGAGTCGGTGTGGGGAATCTTTGCCCCCGAGGAGTGTTCCAGAATATAACCGTATGCCACCAGCAGCAGTGCCTGTCACTGGGTCGGACAGAAGCAATGGGGGGAAAATCGCCCAAAGGGGCAGCACGGTGGCGCAGTGGGTTAGCCCTGCTGCCTCCTGGCGCCGAGGTCCCAGGTTCGATCCCGGCTCTGGGTCACTGTCCATGTGGAGTTTGCACATTCTCCCCGTGTTTGCGTGGGTTTCGTTCCCACAACCCAAAGACGTGCAGGTTAGGTGGATTGGCCGTGCTAAATTGCCCCTTAATTGGAAAAAATGAATTTATAAAAAAAAAAGATCGCCCAATCGTCCTTGAAGAGTCCGCGGAGGGTTTTGTGGTCCGTGAGAATGGTGATGCGATGCCCATAGATATATTGATGAAATTTCTTCACTCCAAACACGACAGCCAAACCCTTCTTCTCAATCTGAGCATATTGCTTCTCTGTGCCGGCCAATGTTCTTGAGGTGAAGGTATGGTACGTTCAGATCTGTCGTCCATGGTGAGGGTCAGCATGGTCCTGACGCTGTACAGAGAAGCGCCATGGGTCAACAGGAGTGGTCGTGATGGGTCGAAGTGGGTTAGCAGTCTTGCTGAGGAAAGCTGTTGCTTCACTCTGCCGAAAGCCGTCTGCTGTTTCTGGGCCCACTCCAAGCATTGCCCCTTCTTTAACAGATGGTGGAGGGGGCTAGAGTGGTGGCCAATTGGCTTGGCCTAGAAATGATTGGAGTTCCGTTGGGCCACCTTACACGGGGGCCTGCCAAATTGCCTGTACCTTTTCTTCCACTGGGTGTAAATCATGGTGGTCAAAGCAGTAGCTCATAGAGTCATAGAATCATAGAATTTGCAGTGCAGAAGGAGGCCATTTGGCCTATCGAGTCTGCACCGGCCCTTACAAAGAGCACCCCACTCAAGCCCACACCTCTACCCTATTCCCGTAACCCAATAACCCCACTTAACCTTTTTGAACAATATGGGCAATTTATCATGGCCAATCCACCTAACCCGCACATCTTTGGACTGTGGGAGGAAACCGGTGCACCCGGAGGAAACCCATGCAGGACACGGGGAGAACATGCAGACTCTGCACAGACAGTGACCCAAGCCAGGAATTATACCTGGGACCTTGGACCTGTGAAGAAAATTGTGCTAACCACTGTGCTACCGTGCTGCCCGAACATTACCTAGGCGGCGTTGAAAATGCACGTCTCTTGCCGGAGGCGGATCCTCCAAACGTCTCAGCACTTCGGCCATGTTTCGCCGATACTCCGGGTTGGATGAGCCCGTGATCAGGATGTCATTCAGATAGACCGCCACGTGAGGTAGGCCTCGCAGGATATTGTCCATTGCTCGCTGGAATATTGCACAAAATAAACTTGGGACCGTTAAACTTTACGTGATCAGCTTCACGGAAAAATCCTTGATCCGAGGGGCTGGATAGTGGTCCAGCCGAGACACACAGTTGACCGTCATCTTATAGTCGCCACATAAACCATCATGTTTCATGACTGGGACGACTGGCACCGCCCAGTCGGAGAACTGCATTGGGTGTATGATGTCCAAACTCTCCATCTGGCCCAATTTTGCATCTACCTTGGGCCATTGGGTGTACGGAACAGGTCTGGCACGGATGTAGCGAGGCTGAGACGTTGGGTCCGTGCTTATTCGGGCCACATGTCAGGAGCGAATGCCCGGCCGCGGTCTTGGCCTCTGTTACGGTGGCCTGTGTTCCTCCTGAAGATGTTCCACTTCCGGGGCCAGCTTTCTCAGTTCTTGCCTTGGCGTCCCAGACTAACTATCGCAATTCTCTGGAGTTCCTGGACCCCTTGTTCGGCACTTTCTCTGGAGATGGCAACTCCACCAAGCGTTGCAGGTCCAAGTGGGCCTCAGCTAGTAATTTCTACTGCGTGGCCGTGCCACAGAGACCACACACTAAGAGGTCCCGGAGCGTCTCATTTAATATTGGTCCGAATTTGCATTTCTCCGCTGGTTTTTGGAGGCAGGCCAGGAAGTCGCTCACTGACTCGGCTTGCGGCTGAGTAGCTGTGTGGAACTGGAAGGGGCATACCATGAGCGGCAGTTTCTGGTCAAAATGCTCCCACTAAGGCCACCAGGGCGGCGAATGACTTTGTACCTGGGGATCTGGGTGAGCCAGGCTTTTTATCACATTGTAGGTAGGCCCTCCGCAAGCAGTAGCAATACCCAGTTTATCTCTCATCGCCGACAATCACATTTGTCTTTAAAAAATATTGCATACGTTCAATGTATTGTTTCCAATCATCTGTACCAGTGTTAAATGGCTCCAGCTTCCCTCTATGCGGCATTTCGTCAGTCAGTAAAGGGGCCTCCCGAGGCCTAGATGAGGTGAACCGGGCATGTAATAATAATCTTTATTATTGTCACAAGTAGGCTTACATTAACACTGTAATGAAGTTACTGTGAAAAGCTCCTAGTCTCTACATTCCGGTGCCTGTTCGGGTACACTGAGGGAGAATTCAGAATGTCCAAATTACCTAACCGCACGTCTTTCGGGACTTGTGGGAGGAAACCGGAGAACCCAGAGGAAACCCACGCAGACACGGGAGAATGAGCAGACTCTACACAGGCAGTGACCAAGCCGGGAATCAAACTTGGGACCCTGGCGCTGTGAAGCAACAGTGCTATCCACTGTGCTATCGTGCCTCAATACTCTCGTTTCCCACTAATCTTTGCCACTTTGTATGCCTTTTCATTCAATTTGATACCCTTGTTTATTTCCTTAGATATCCATGGCTGATTATGCCTTTCCCTACAGTCCTTCCTTGTCACTGGTATATACTTTTTCTGAACACTGTGAAAAATCGCTTTGAAAGTCCTCCACTGTTCCTTAATTGTCCCACCATAAATGTTTTGCTCCCAATTTACTCTAGCCAACTCCTCCATCATCCCATTGTAGTCTTCTTTGTTTAAACACAAGACATTGGTATTGGGATTATACCTTCACACACTCCATCTGTATTTTAAATTTAACCATACTATGATCGCTCCTTCCGAGAGAATCCCTAACTATGAGATCATTAATTATTCCTGTCTCATTACACAGGACCAGATCTAGGATAGCTTTCACCCTCGTAGGGTTCATTACACACTGTTCGAGGAAACTATTGCGGATACATTCTACGAACTCCTCAAGGCTGCCCTGACTGACCTGGTTTGACATGTAGATTAAAATCCCCCATGATAATTGCCCCACTATTTTTACATGCATCAGTTATGTCTTTGTTTATTGCCTGTCCCACCGTGATGTTATTATTTGGTGGCCTACAGACTGCACCTGTCAGTGACCTTTTCTCCTTACTGTTTCTAATTTTCACCCAAATGGATTCAACCTTTTTCTCAATAGACCTATGTCATCTCTCATTACCATCGTGATGTCATCCTTAAATATCAGTGCTGCACCACCTTTGCTTCCTGTCTGCTAACCAGCTTTCTATCCATCTGGGCGGCACAGTAGCACAGTGGTTAGCACTGCTTCTGCACAGTGGTTAGCACTGCTGCTTTACAGCAGCATGCTCCCAGGTTCGATTCCCGGTTTGGGCGGAGTCTGCACGTTCTCCCCATGTCTGCGTGGATTTCCTCCGGGTGTTCCGGTCTCCTCCCACAAGTCTTGAAAGACATGCTTGTTGGGTAATTGGGACATTCTGAATTCTCCCTCTGTGTCCCGAACAGGTGCCGGAATGTGGCAACTAGGGGCTTCATTGCAGTCTTAATGTAAACCTGCTTGTGACAATAAAGAATATTAATCCCAAGGAGCTGCGGGGCCGATTCTCTAAGTCTCATGCTCCTCAGGGCCTCCATTGCGAAGGTGGTTCTCGCTGGCTGCTTCCTTCATTCTTTGGGCAGTCTTGAAAATGGTCACGGTCACCTCCACACCGATTCTTCGCCGGGGTGTGTCTTGGGTCTCTACTTTTATCCCCCTCCCTTTGCGCCTTTCCAGAAACTTCTGTGGCGTTTGGCCAATGAGGCCTCAGGAGGGAGTCCCAGCACCCAATGGTTGGTTGACTGGACACCGGGGCCCGCCCCCAGGTGTCCATCTTCGGTGGTGTTACTCACATGTAACCTGTTGTCATCTAAGGTAACGGTTGGAATTCTGGGTGCCCAAAGATCTGTCTCGATCTAGGCAACCCAAAACGATTCAGTGCATTTCAATAGAACAGATTATCTCCTGATGTGTGATTGATAAGGCAGGTCCAAACAGGTTCTGCCGATTTGTCTGTGTGTAGTATATTTGACTTTGGTCAAGTCCGAATTGCCATCAGCCTGCCTGAGGTTGACTGCATGCAGTTTGATTTAAAGTTTCCAATTTTAATTTAAGATGTCCAATTTTTTCAGACCTAAAATCCAGGCCTTGCCAGGTTACCACAATATGATGGATGTTTCTGCAGTGTTTTCCAACATATTGCTGGTAGTGGGAAAGGGAAGAAAATGTTTTACTAGCCTAAGTGTATCAACTAATTTTCAACTTGTGATATAATTGTGATAAGAAATTTGCATTGCATACTTATACCAGTCTGTTATGAAACTTCTGTTCTTTAGCTGAGCTCAGATCTGTTTTCTCTATTTTTCACTTAACTTTGCATTTTGTGTTTATCAAGCTATCCAGTATTGAGCACACACCCAACTCTGATATAGTGTTCTTGGCTGCAGAAAGACATCCTTCAGGCTGCATCAATAATGTGCCTTCGCTCTGACCACAAAAGAGCATCCTGCAATGCTCTGGCATTTCCCATTTCCTATACTAGTTATCTTTGTGGTCTCTTTGAATGCGATTGCAAGTTGACAGTTTTTCTTTTGGAATTGATTCTGCTGTGGACTGATACACACCAGGGATTGGATACAGACAGGGCCCAGCATGAACATAGTGCCAGCATCTGAACTGGTGGCTGCAAGTGTGAGAATGAGTGACGGTGTTTCTTCTTCATCACCATCTTTCTTCTCTCCCTCCCTTTCTCTTTCACCAGTACCTGGCCAGGTTGCAGTTTTTGGCTATCTGAAAGGGGAAAGCACACAAGGGTAGTTTTATGGTGCGGGATTATGGGAAAAGCAAGAAGTGCACACTTACACCATCTGCAGCTTGTAAGTCAGAACAGATCGTGAGATGAGGGGTTGTAAAAGGAGGATTGGTTTGAACATATCATAATTTCTGATGGCTTCAGCCACCGGTTGACCACAGCCTCACTGCTGATCGTTCTAAAGTTGGCAATCAGTTCCTTTCTTTCACAAAGACACCGTCCACTAGACCCCGAGTGGAAAGTGAGGCAATTAATCACTCAGTTCTTCATAAATACCCAAGGTGGCGAATACAGAAGGCACTGTGCCAGAGGGTGCCCATACCCATGAAGATCTGCTGGACCTGAATTGGCTCTTTCCAAAGGAAAGTGATGAGGACACATCCCTTGTAGCTCTGAGTGATCTCTTGAAGGTTGAGTTTCCAGAGGATGATTCATCTTTCCAGGTGATAGATGCACCATATTAAGTCTCTGTTGCCTATTAATGGGAATCAGAGCTCTGTTTCCAGTAGCTGACCAGTATCCAGGTCTTTGTTCCACTAAACCTACCAAAGTATTGCCAAGCCTATCTCCTTTTGTCCATGAGAGAATGCCTTGTCTGATTCCATATCAGTTTATGGAGGACCACACTAGAAAGAACTGGTAGTTTCTGGGGTGAAAACCAACTGAATTCCATATTTCAGCCCCAACTGAAAGACTTCTTTCCCCCAGAGTTGGATGTCAGCACTGAAGAAAGGTCAGAATTTTTCACTTCTAAAACTGCAGAATCTTGCACAGCGATCTTGTCCTAAGTTGGTTGTCTCCATGAATTTCACTTCCGAACAGAAGATGAAGCAGTCTTGGCTCCATATCCTCAGCAAATCTCACTATTGTGGAGCAACTGCGCAGACAGTGGCTCGGTTACTGTTGCCTGCAGAAAGTAGGTAGACCTCCCAAAATATCACGAGGAAACCATCTCTTCATCTTTTTCTGAAAGGCTTACAGGAATTGAGTAATTTTTTCCTTTGTCGTTTAAGTTTATTGAAATCTCAGATCTTCAATGCTTTTTCCTGCCCATTGTGGCGTGAGCACGTTTTGGCACATCTGCATATTGGAGTGAGACAGCTCTCACTGTAATATGTAGTTTCCCGAGGCACCCGATTCATTGGGATCGATCCCCTTCGCCTCGGAGAACTTGGGTGAGCGCCGTTCAGAACTGGCCTCTACAAACGGGTACCAGGCAGAACAGCGCTTGTAGGCATCTCCCGGAGAATCAGAGGCCCTCAGGCGCATACCCTCTGGGCAGGGTGGCACCCTGTCACTGCTGGTGCCACCCAGGCACCCTGACACTGCAAGCCTGGCACCCTGGCAGTGCCACCTGGGTGCCAGCCTGGCACTACCAAGGTGCCAGGGTGGCACTGCCAGCTGGCAGGGGCACTTCCAGGGAACCAGGTTGGCACAGCTAAGATGCCAAGCTAGCATTATTCACACGGCGACAATCGGGCCGGGGTGCCCTGCGAGGGTATTGGGGGGAGGGAGGGTGCTAGGGGGAGGGGTGGGACCCGGGGACCCCCTCATAGTGAGTTGGTGCTTTTGGGGCTTGGAGAAGGTGGGGGGTCAGGGGTTGTGTCGGGGGCTTCAGAGATTGGGGTGCCATTTAAAAATGGCATTCGATCTCTCGCTACACTGAGGAGTTCCAGCAAGCAGGGCTTTGTGCAGCTTCGGCCACACGTTACGTGCTGAGGCCCCCTATCTAACCCGAGTGCCATGTGATAGCAGTGTGTTTCTCGTGGCTAAAAGCTATGGGACTTTGTTCCATTTTGTTAAATCGCGTCCCTAGTTTAATGTTGGTGCTGATCATTGGATGGTATACTTGAGAAGGAGAAGTGTAATATAAAAGGTTAACAGATGGGATATGCTCTGTATGACTTGGATGGTGATGTACTACTGTGTTCCATTCTCTCTCTCCTTTCTTTGTCTCTCTCTCTCTCTCTTTCATTCTCACTTTTTCTCTCTCTCTTTTTCCCCTGAGAAAGAGGTGGGAACACTATCCCTCAGAACAACATACTTACTCCGTAACCTGTTTAGAAGTAGCACTAATAAATAAGCGGCATGGTAGCACAATGATTAACACTGTTGTTTCACAGCGCGAGAGGTCCCAGGTTCGATTCCTGGCTTGGGTCACTGTCTGTGCGGAGTCTTCCCTTCTCCCTGTGTCTGCGTGGGTTTCCTCCGGATGCTCCGGTTTCCTCTCACATTTCTGAAAGACGTGCTGTTAGGTGAATTGGACATTCTGAATTCTCCCTCTGTGTACCCGAAAGGCGCCGGAATGTGGCGACTAGGGGATTTTCACAGTAATTTCATTGCAGTGTTAATGTAAGCCTATTTCGGACCATAATAGAGATTATTATTGTTATTATTAAGTGCAAAGCAAATGCCAGAGTATGTTTGCAGTCTGTCTACCTTGAGTAGGTAAAAGGGTCATCGCGGAACACAAGTCATTGGGGCTTGACTTTTGGCGTAGACTCTGACAACTATTTGTCCTTTTGCGGTTTGTCTGGTAGGCCTCCTGGTCCTGTAGCCTGCCACTGAGGGCACGCCATCTAAAATGCAATGCGCAGAAGTTCTTCAGCTTATTTGTGAGCAACACCTAATTGAAATGTTCCCCAATATTACTACTGCACTTAAGCTGTACTTTACAATGCCTATCACGAGCTGTGAAGCAGAAAGGCATTTTTCAAAGCTATTCTTTCTAAAGAACAAATTTCGGTCTACCATGACTGAAGAGCGCTTAAATTATTTATGCATATTGTCTCTAGAAAATGACATTACAAGGAAGCTCTCATATGACAAAACTGTACGTGAATATGTTGCTAGAAAAAACAGAAAAAAGCGTATTTTGTAAAATGTACTTCATGTAGTGTGTATTCTCATAGGTGTCTAAAATGAAAGATTATATATTGACTGTGGTCTTTTCTATGTTTTATTTCATCATTCTATGATGCATCATGCATGTATGTAACATTTCCCTAATTTTCATCCCCCCATAACTCGAAAACTCTAAGGCATAGGAAATTTGTATTCACACCAGTGACTTTGACATGTGAGATAATCCAGTACAGCAATTTTAATCAAAATCTGAGATGTAGTGGTTACATTTAAAAAAAAATTGTGGTGATCTGTCGTGGAACAACCCCATTGAAGAAGATAACAGTGGTTACCCAGACCTCGTTGCTGGTTGCGAAGGGGCCCCCATAACAGTTCAAGCTTCAGGGCCCCCAAAATGTAGGTCCGCCACTGCTTGTGACACAGCCATTTGAATTGCAGTACTGGGTGAGACAGAAGGTAGCATGATAATCAAAGCTGTCACTCAGTTGAAGAATGGAATTTGTGGCTATCAAAAGATCTCATTGTGCCAGAGAAGAAGGAAGGGAAAACGAGAGTCTTGTTTGTGTACATCTCTCTATTTCTTGGGAGGCTATGTGTAAAGAAAGGTCACTGAGGAACACAAAAAGTGTTAAGTTAAATTAATGATACTGTGTTTGCTGATTTTCTAAAGAACCAAAATGTACTGTATTGTAAGATTGAAGTTTTAATAGTATTTTTAAAAATGAGATGGATTGTCGTGAGTTAAAAGGAACAGTTTCAGCCTTTTGCACTGTCATCGTGTGGTGCTAAATTGGATTTACCTTACTCTGTTATAGTAGCTATTTTACCCATGTCAGTAAGATTGACCAATTAGTGCCATTTGATGACCAATTGTGAGTCATTTTGTCTGTAGTTTTCCATCTGCTAACTTCACAATTGTAACACTCAAGTCATCAGTCTTTGCAGTCAGTGGTGGATTTGAAACAGTTAGTGGTACTTTTTTTTAAAGAAATATTTTTATTCAAATTTTTACATATTCTTACAGAAAAAAGAAAAACAAAGAACACATAAATAAACATCTTACAACGCCATCACGAATTCCCCCAATATACAAACCCCCAATTAAGCAATAATAAACACAGTAAAAAACACAAAGTACACCCCCCCCCCCTCCTCCCCCACCTCTGGGTTGCTGCTGCTGCTGACCACCTCCTAACACCCCGCTAGAAAGTCTAGGAACGGTTGCCACCGCCTGAAGAACCCTTGAACAGACCCTCTCAAGGCAAATTTTACCCTCTCCAATTTAATGAATCCTGCCATGTCGCTGATCCAGGCTTTCACGCTCGGGGGGCCTCGCATCCTTCCACTGTAGCAGAATCCTCCACCGGGCTACCAGGCACCCAAAGGCCAGAATACCGGCCTCTTTCGCCTCCTGCACTCCCGGCTCGTCCGACACCCCAAATAGTGCTAACCCCCAGCTCGGCTTAACCTGGGTGTTCACCACCTTAGACATCGTCCTCGCAATACTCCTCCAGAACCCATCCAGTACCTCCCATACCTGTCTTCCACCCCAAAGAACCTGCTCAGCCTCGCCCCTGTCATATGCGCTCTGTGAAGAACCTTCAATTGTATCAGGCTAAGCCTGGCGCAAGAGGAGGAAGAATTAACCCTACCCAGGGCATCCGCCCACGTACCCTCGTCTATCTCCTCCCCAAGCTCCTCCTCCCATTTATCCTTTAGCTCCTCCTGCATCTCCTGGTAGATCGCCGAGACCCTGCCCTCTCCAACCCACACCCCCGAGAGCACCCTATCCTGGATCCTGAGTGCTGGAAGCAGCCCTCACCTGCCGTCTTACAAACGCACGTACCTGCATGTACCTGAAGGCATTTCTGGGGGGGGGGAGCCCAAATTTTTCCTCCAGCGCCTCAAGGCTAGCAAACGTCCCATCTAAAAACAGGTCCCCCATCCTTCTAATTCCTGCCCTGTGCCAGCTCAGGAACCCTCCAACCATTCTCCCCGGTCCCGGATCGGGGACCAAACCGAAGCCTCTACTTCACCCCTGTGGCGCCTCCACTGCCCCCAAATTTTCAAAGTCGCCTCCACCACCGGACTCGTGGTGTACCTAGTCGGCGGGAGCGGCAGCGGTGCTGTCACCAGTGCTCCCAGACTCGTGCCCACACAGGACGCCATCTCCAGCCTCTTCCACGCCTCCCCCTCCATTACCCACTTGCGTATCATCGCCAATTTGGCAGCCCAGTAATACCCACACAGATTAGGTAACGCTAACCCTCCTCTGTCCCTACTCCGCTCCAGAAACACCCTTCTCACCCTCGGGGTCCTTTTCGCCCACACAAATCCCATGATGCTCCTACTGACCCACTTAAAAAAGGCTTTGAGGATCAGGATGGGGAGGCATTGGAATATAAAAAGGAACCTCGGGAGCACCGTCACCTTCACCGACAGTACCCTAACCGCCAAGGAGAGTGGCAGCATATCCCACCTTTTAAACTCCTGCTCCACCAGCCTCGTCAAGTTTAGCTTGTGTAGGGCCCCCCAGCTCCTGGCCGCCTGGATCCCCAGATACCGAAAACTCCTTTCCGCCCTCTTCAGTGGAAGCTCGTCTATCCCCCTTCCCTGGTCACCTGGGTGTGTAACGAAGAGCTCACTCTTCCCCACGTTGAGCTTATACCCGGAAAAGTCCCCAAACTCCCTGAGGATCCGCATCACCTCCGGCATCCCCCCCACTGGGTCCGCCACATACAGTAACAGGTCATCGGCATACAACGATACCCGGTGTTCCTCCCCACCCCGGACCAGCCCCCTCCAGTTCCTGGACTCCTTTAGAGCCATAGCCAAAGGCTCAATTGCCAATGCAAATAGCAAGGGGGATAGAGGGCACCCCTGCCTTATCCCCCGGTACAGCCAAAAGTAGTCTGACCTCCTCTGATTCGTGGCCACACTCGCCACCGGGGCTTCGTAAAGTAGCCGAACCCAACTAATGAACCCCTCCCCGAACCCAAACCTCAACACCTCCACGAGGTACCCGCACTCCACCCTATCGAAGGCCTTCTCCGCGTCCATCGCCGCCACTATCTCCGCCTCCCCCTCCACTGTAGGCATCATGATTACGTTAAGGAGCCTCCGCACATTGGTATTCAGCTGCCTTCCCTTAACAAAACCCGTCTGGTCCTCGTGAATCACCCCCGGGACACTGTCCTCAATTCTGGTAGCCAACACCTTCACTAACAGCTTCGCGTCCACGTTGAGGAGAAAGATTGGCCTATACGCCCCACACTGTAATGGGTCCTTGTCCTGCTTCAAGATCAGCGCCCTGGACATCGTCGTGGGTAGGGCCCCCACTCCCTCGCCTCATTGAAAGTCCTCACGAGGAAAGGGCCCAGCAGGTCCATGTACTTCCGGTAAAATTCCACAGGGAACCCATCTGGCCCCGGTGCCTTCCCCGCCTGCATACTCCCCAGCCCCTTAGTCAGCTCCTACAGCCATACCGGTGCCCCAAGCCCAGCCACCTGCTCCTCCTCCACCCTCGGGAACCTCAGTCGATCCAAACATCGACGCATCCCCCCTCCTCCGTCGGGAGCTCAGACCTATACAGCCCCTCATAAAAGTCTCTAAATACCCCATTTATTCCCACCGCACTCCGCACCGTGTTCCCCCCTTTATCCCTCCTCTCCCCCCCCCCCCCCCCATTATCAAGCTCCTTGCCTCCAGGTCCGGAATCCGGCCCAACATGCGCCGCATAAATCCGGCATCATCCCATTCGGGGCATACACATTCACTAATACCACCCGCACCCCCTGCAGCTTACCACTCACCATCACTTGCCTACCTCCATTGTCTGCCACGATGTTCAGCGCGTCAAACGACACCCGCTTCCCCACCAAAATCGCCACCCCTCGATTCTTTGCGTCCAACCCCGAGTGGAAAACCTGCCCTACCCACCCCTTTCTCAGCCTAACCTGATCTGCCACCCTCAAATGCGTCTCCTGGAGCATAACCACATATGCCTTCAGTCCCTTCAGGTGCGCAAACACACGGGCCCTCTTGACCGGCCCGTTCAACCTCTCACATTCCAAGTTATCAGCCGGATCAGGGGGCTTCCCGCCCCCCTCCCCTGCCGATTAGCCATCCCCTTTTCTAGGCCAGCCGCACTCCCGCCCCGACTCTCTCTCCGAGCTCCAGCTCACCTTTGGCCAATGCAGCAGCAACCCAGTTCCCCCCTCCCCCCTCCCCCGGCTAGGTCCCCCCCTAGCTGCGTTGCTCCCCCCATAGCACTCCCGTAAGTCAGCTGACTCCTGCTGACTCCGGCCACTCCCGCCACTCCATCGACCCCCCCAGTGTGGTAGTCTCCTCCCCCCCCCCCCCTCATGTCCATCAGCGGGGGCTCCTCTCCAACCCCCCCTTACTTCCCTAGCGCGGGAAAAAGACCGCGCATTCCATCAGACCAGCCCCGCCCTCTCTGGCGCATCATACTTTTGCGGCCTAATCCCAGCTCCACCACCCCGGGCCTCCCATCTCCCCTCCCCCAACGGGGCCCCGTCCTTCCAACCACCGACGCCCACACTCTCACAAAACTCCCCCTTCGAACCAATTCACCCTACCCCACCCAGCACCCAAGGAAACAATACAGAACAGAACAGAACTTCCCCCAAAGCACAGTAACCACAGTAGCCCCCCACGACCTCCCCCTCACAACCGACCCTCAGTCCGTGTCCAACTTTTCGGCCTGAATAAAGGTCCACGCTTCCTCCGGCGTCTCAAAGTAATGGTGCCGGTCCATAAACGTGACCCACAGTCGCGCTGGCTGCAGCATCCCGAATTTCACCCCCTTCCGATGCAGAACCGCCTTAGCCCGATTGTACCCGGCCCTCTTCTTGGCCACCTCCGCGCTCCAGTCCTGATATATACGGACCTCTGCATTCTCCCACCTGCTGCTCCGCTCCTTTTTTGCCCATCTTAGGACACACTCCCTGTCCACCAAGCGGTGGAACTGCACCAATACTGGCCGCGGCGGCTCGTTAGACTTGAGCCTCCTCGCCAGGACTTGGTGGGCCCCATCCAGCTCCAGGGGCCTCGGGAAGGCACCCGCGCCCATCAACGTGTTCAGCATCGTGACCACATATGCGCCAGCATCCGACCCCTCCACTCCTTCCGGGAGACCCAGAATCCGCAGTTTCTTCCTCGACCGATTCTCCATGTCCTCGAACTTCTCCTGCCATTTCTTATGCAGCGCCTCGTGCGCCTCCACCTTCACCGCCAGGCCCAATATCTCGTCCTCATTCTCCGAGGCCTTCTGCCGCACCTCCCGGATCGCCGCCCCTTGGGCCTTCTGGTCCAGCTTGTCGATCGAAGCCTTCATCGGCTCCAGCAGTTCTGCTTTCAATTCCGTGAAGCAGCCCTTGAGAAACTCCTGCTGCTCTTGCGCCCACTGCGCCCACGCTGCCTGGTCTCCACCCGCCGCCATCTTGGCTTTCCTCCTTCGCACTTTTCGCTGCACCAGAATTACTTTTTTCACCACTCCACTCCTGGTCCAATCCATACAGTGCCGGGGAAATCGTACTGTCACCTTCCCACACTGGGAACCGTCGAACAAATGCCGCTGGGGCCCCTCAAAAGAGCCCAAAAGTCCGTTTCTGGCGGGAGCTGCCGAACGTGCGACTTAGCTCAGCATAGCCGCAACCGGAAGTCCAGTTGGTGGTACTTGATTAATAATTCAATTAACTACTTGCTGTTGAAAAGCGTAAGTTCATGGAGTGTTGTTCTCTTCCTTTGAACTTGAAGCTGACTAGAATAGAATTAAACTATGTTTCTTATGTTTATTCCAATCAACAAAATTAGATTTCTGATTCACGATTTGTGAAACACAAAGTTATTGTATTTTCTGATGTTTAATATTTTTTTACTGATATTAGAGGACAGAAGCTTGTTCTGACACTACTGAAAGGACCATCTTGAGTGAAAGCTTCACCGCATCAGTAGACTAAATGCTATAGTTAATGCAACAGCAAACAGATAATATTAAATGCACTCCATTTTCAGAACTGAAAATTATATATTAGTTTACAAAGGGGGTGTTAGTATTTATGTGTGTGACATTTATTAACTAACTCTTAACCATTTAAGGAGCTGCTAGTTCTGATTAGGTGTTGGCCATGGTAGGTCAGGCAGTTTGGATATACACCCTGTTTTTATTCATTCAAGGGATGTGGGCTTTGCTGGGTCAGCTTGCATTCATTGCCCGTCCCAAACTTCCCTTCAGACATCGACTGAAATATATTTATTTTCAAATGGTTACAGTCAGCCTTGAAGGGGTAGATTGACTCCCCTCTTTTACCACTCCTTGTTTGAAGGATATGGCTTACCAATTTAGTGGGCATTTAACTGCTGTGACTGTGAAAGACACACACACACTTTATTTATTCATGGAATGTAGCCATCCCTAATTGCCCTTCAGTAAGTGGTGGTGAGTTGCCTTCTTTTTTTAAAAAATATTTCTTTATTCTCCTCCTTTTTCACATTTTCTCCCAAATTTACACCCACCAACAATAAATAATAATCAGTACCAAATATGTCAATCACCATATCAATAACAACGATACCATCCTCCCACCAAACCCCAAACATTAGCCCGCATGTTCACATAAACAAATGACAAAAAGGAATCAGGAATCACCCATAGCCACCATTAACACACACCGCCCCACCCCCCCAACTAATGTTCGATGTTATCCAGTTCTTGAAAGTGCATAATGAATAATGCCCATGGATTGTAGAACCCTTCAAACTTAACCTTCTCAAGAGTCAAGAATTCCAACAGGTCCCCCCGCCACACCAGAGCACAGGGTGGAGAGGCTGCCCTCCAACCGATCGCCCTGCATCGTTCACACACATCTTCTACTCCTTCAAAGAATCGGCTCATCCTCGCCCTCGTGAGGTGTGCTCTGTATACCACCTTCAGCTGTATCAGCCCCAACGTCGTGCACGAGGTGGAGGCATTCACTCTCCGGAGCACCTCACAGCAGACCCCCTCCTCTGTGACCTCCCACAACTCTTCCTCCCACTTTGCTTTGATCCCTTCCAGTGGTGCCTTCTCATCTTCCAAAATAGCCCCGTAAACCGCTGACACTACCCCCTTCTCCAGTCCCCCTGTCGTCAGAACCTCCTCCACCGGGAAGCCCTGTATCTCCTTTCCGGAAAAATCTCGCGCCTGCATGTATCTAAACATTTCCCCCTGCTCCAGCCCATACTTTGCTTCCAGCTTCTTCAGTCCTGCAAACTGACCCCTAAGAAACAAATCTTTGTGTCTTAATCCCCTTCTCCCATTTCTGAAAATTTCCATCCCACCCCCCTTACTAAAATCTGTGGTTCCCCGAATCGGCATTGTGAGCTGCCTTCTTGAACTACTGCAGTCCATGTCACGTAGGCCCACAGTGCTGTTAGAGGAAGAGTCCCAGAATTTTCACCCAGCGACTGCAGGAACGGCGATATATTTTCAAGTGGGCTGGCAAGTGGGCGAGGATGACATAGTCTACAGAGGGATCTAGACAGGTTAAGTGAGTGGGCAAAAACTTGCAGTAAGACAATGTGATGTTATGCACTTTGTTTGGTCGGAAGATTAAAGAAGCTGAATATTATTTAAATGGGGAAAGACTGCAGAAATCTGCAGCACAGAGATATTTGGGGGTCCTTGTGCGTAAATCTCAACGCTAACATACAAGTTTAGCAGGTAATTGGGAAGGCAAATGGAATATTGATCGTTATTCTAAAGGGAATGAAGTATAAATGTAGGTAAGTTGTGCTAAATCTATACAAGGCCTAGTTAGACCACACCTGGAATACTGTGAACAGTTTTGTTCCCCTCATCTAAGGCAATATATACTGCATTGGAAGCAGTCAAGAGAAGGTTTACTAGGTTGATCCCGGGTATGGAGAGATTTTCTTATGAGGAGGGATTGAGTACTTTGGGCTTATGTACTTTGGAGTTTAGAAGAATGAGAAGTGACCTCATTGAGACATACAAGGTTCTCCGGGGACTTGACAGGGCAGATGCTGAGCAGTTGTTTCCCATTGTGAGAGAATCTAAGACCAGAGGGCATAATCCCAGAGTAAGGGGTCGCCCATTTAAGGCTAGAATGAGGAGGAATTTTTTTCACTCAGAGGGGAGTGAATCTGTGGAATTCTTTACAGCAGAGGGCTGTTGAGGTTGAGTCGTTAAATATATTAAAGGCTGAGATTTTTAATCAATAAGGGAATCGAGGGTTATGGGGATAAAGTGAGCGAGTGGAGTTGAGGATTATCAGTCATGATCTCATTGAATGACAGAGCAAGTTTGAAGGATCGAATGGTCTACTTCTATGTCTTGTGGTTTAAGTCAGGATTGTGAGTGGTTTGAGGGAAATTTCCACGCGGTGCTGTTCCCCTTCTTGATTGGCACCCCATCCACAAACATTCACTCCCCCCACCACTCGCACTGGGACAGCAGTATGTACCATCTACAAGATGCCCTGCTGAAACTCACAAAGGCTCCTTAGGCAGCACCTTTCAAACCTACAACCGCTGCCACCAAGAAAGACAAGGGCGGCAGATACCTACAACCCCACCACCTGGAGGTTCTCGTCTAAGTCACTCACCACCCTGACTTGGAAATAGCTTACAGTTCTTTCACTGTCGCTGGGGCAAAATCCTGGAACTCCCTCCCTAACAGCACAGTCGGTAATGACACGTCAAAGACTGCAGCGGTTCAAGAAGGCAACTCATCGCCACCTTCTGAAGGGCAACTAAGGGTGGGCAATAAACACTGGCCTAACTAGTGAGGTCCACACCCTATAACTGGATAAAAAAGGAAGATGGTCATTGCCTGGCACTTGTTTGGCATGAATGTAATTTGCCACTTGTCAGCCCAAGCCTGGAAATTGTCCCGGTCTTGCTGCATTTGCACATGGACGACTTCAGAATGTCACAAGTGGTGCTGAACATTGTGTAATCATCAGTGAACACCCAACTTCCGACCTTATGATGGACAGAAGACCAATGATGAAGAAGCTGAAGATGATTGGGCCTATGGCACAACCCTGAGGATATTCTGCAGTGATGTTTAGGGGCTGAAAGCACTAGATACTGCAAAGCCTATGGGGCTGGTTTAGCACAGTGGGCTAAATAGTTGGCTTGTAATGCAGAACGTCGCCAGCAGCGCGGGTTCAATTCCCGAACCAGCCTCCCCAAACAGGCGCTGGAGTGTGGCGACTAGGGGCTTTTCACAGTAACTTCATTGAAGCCTACTTGTGACAGTAAGCGATTATTATTATTATTATTATTATTATTATTATTATTATTATTATTATTATGCCTTGGAGTTGAAATGATTGACCTCCAACAAACACAACCATCTTCTTTTTGAGCCAGCTATGATTCTAGCCAGTGGATATTTTCCCACGTGATTCCCATTGCCTCCAGTTTTGCTAGTGCGCCTTAATGCCATATGATGTGTTGGGTGTTCTGGATCTGTGGAACACATACAGGTCACCAACACTTGAAATAGTGCAATACTATTTTATTGAATCATTAACTGTTTAACATACTCTGACTGTGGGTTAACACGATACTAGCTTTAACTAAAGACCTTTGCCTTGTCCTAACCAGTCGATGCACTCAGCACATGGTGAATGCCTGTGTTGCAGCCTGTGAGCTCCTGTCCTCCGAGCTAGCTGCAGCTCGAATGAGCGGGATCTCTGATGCCCCTGTCTTTATAGTGCGTGTGCTTTAACTGGTGATTGGCTGCGGTGTTGTGTGTGTTGATTGGTCCCACTGTGTGTCCATCAGTGTGTGTCTGCACCATGATATACTGGTGTATATTATGACATCCCCCCTTTTATAAAAAATGTACCTGTGTGGCAATAAATAGTGTATGGTGAGATTGTCTCTGACTACGTGTGTGCAAAATATTTACAGGACTATGTACATGAGAACTAAGCTATTTACATGGGAAGGTGCCTGGTGCAGAAAAACAGTGTGTCACAAGAATAACGAGATGAACACTATACAAACCACGTAAACTATTAAACAGAAGAACAGGACAAATCAGAAAGTCCATAAAGTTCACAAATTAAGTCTCTGAGGTGGGCGACGAATTCTGGTTGACCGCCTCAGGGATGGGTCAGGAGCCGCCGGCTGAGGAGCGGGCTGGACTGCGTCAGAGTGAGGAGGATGCAGAGTGACAGGGATCTCTGCGTAGTCCATGGCAGGGTCAGCAGGAGGGCGAGGCGACAGTGGAGGATCACGTAGCGAGCGCGGAACGAGACGAAGGGCATGTCGATTGCGGCGCAGAATGGAGCCATCCGGCAGACGGGCAGCACGGTAGCATGGTGGTTAGCACAATTGCTTTACAGCTCCAGGGTCCCAGGTTCGATTCCCGGCTTGGGTCACTGTCTGTGCGGAGTCTGCACGTTCTCCCCGTGTGTGCGTGGGTTTGCTCCGGGTGCTCAGGTTTCCTCCCACAGTCCAAAGATATGCAGGTTAGGTGGATTGGCCATGCTAAATTGCCCTTAGTGTCTAAAAAATTGCCCTTAGTGTTGGGTGGGGTTTCTGGGTTATGGGGATAGGGTGGAGGTGTGGGCTTGGGTCGGGTGCTCTTTCAAAGAGCCGGTGCAGACTCGATGGGTCGAATGGCCTCCTTCTGCACTGTAAATTCTATGATTCTAGACGAACGAGCGGGGGGCCACCTGCCGAAGGACCACAGCGGTTGCAGACCAGCCACCATCCGAAAGATGGATGGGGACGTTGTCATCTGGAGCCAGAGCAGGGAGATCAGCTGCACGGGAGTCATGAGCCGCCTTGTGCTGTGCACGAGACAGCTGCTTCCGTCGAAGGACCGGAACGTGGTCGAGGTCTGAGTCATGAATGGATGGCACCGTCGTCCTCAGGGTACGCCCCATGAGCAGCTGGGCTGGTGACAGGCCAGTGGACAGTGGGGCGGAGCGATAGGCCAGCAAGGCGAGGTAGAAATCGGACCCAGCATCGGCAGCCTTGCAGAGGAGCCGTTTGACAATGTGGACGCCTTTCTCCGCTTTGCCGTTGGATTGGCGTAGTGATGTCACATGTGCAAAACTGTACCACCTGGCAAAGTTGGACCATTCCTGGCTTGCGAAGCAGGGGCCATTGTCCGACATCACCGTGAGTGTGATGCCATGTCGAGCAAAGGTGTCCTTACAGGCATGGATGACTGCAGATGATGTGATGTCGTGCAGCCGTATCACCTCCGGGTAATTTGAAAAGTAGTCCACAATCAGGACATAGTCTCTACCCAGCGCGTGGAACAGGTCGATGCCCACCTTGGTCCAAGGTGATGTGACCAACTCATGGGGCTGCAGGTTCTCACGTGGTTGGGCCGGCTGGAAGCGCTGACAAGTGGGGCAGTTGAGCACTGTTAGCTATGTCGTCATTAATGCCGGGCCAGTACACTGCCTCTCAGGCCCGCCGGCGGCACTTTTCCACGCTAAGATGGCCCTCGTGTAGCTGTTCCAGGACGAGCTGGCGCATGCTATGCAGGATGGCAATGCGGTCCAGTTTCAGAAGAACCCCGTCTACTACCGCCAAATCATCTCTGACGTTAAAGAACTGAGGGCATTGGCCCTTGAGCCACCCGTCTGTTAGGTGGCGCATGACACGCTGTAGCAAAGGGTCAGCCGCCGTCTCGTGGCGAATTTGGACGAGGCGTTCATCCGTGGCAGGTAGATTGGAGGCCACGAAGGCCACATGGGCGTCAACCTGGCAGACGAATCCCGCTGGGTCACACGGAGTGTTGACTGCCCTGGAAAGAGTGTCAGCAATGATGAGGTCTTTGCCTGGGGTGTATAACAGCTGGAAGTCGTATCGCCAGAGAAGAATATGCTGGAGGCGAGGCGTCATGTCGTTCAAGTCTTTCTGTATTATATTGACCAGCGGGCGATGGTCGGTCTCGACGGTGAATTGAGGAAGTCCGTACACATAATCGTGAAACTTAACCACACCGGTCAGAAGGCCCAGGCACTCCTTTTCTATCTGCGCGTAGCGCTGTTCCGTGGGGGTCAGGGTGCGTGACGTACATGCAATGGGGGCCCATGATGAGGCCTCATCGCGTTGCAGGAGCACTGCCCCAATGCCGGATTGGCTAGCATAGGTCGAAATTTTGGTCTCTTTTGCTGGATCAAAGAAAGCTAAAACCGGGGCCGTGGTGAGTTTGGTTTTGAGTTCTCTCCATTCGCGCTCGTGGGCAGGGAGCCATTGGATGCCTGTCGTCTTCCTGACCAGGTTCCTGAGAGCCGTGGTATGAGAGGCGAGGTTAGGGATGAACTTCCCTAAAAAGTTGACCATGCCCAGAAATCGGAGGACCGCCTTTTTGTCCTCTGGCGTTTTCATAGCTGTGATCGCAGCCACCTTGTCCACATCCGGCCGCACACCCAACTGGGAGATGTGGTCCCCGAGGAACTTGAGTTCCGTCTGACCAAAAGAGCATTTGGCCATGTTGAGGCGTAGGCCTTGCTCACGTATGCATTTGAACACGCGCTGGAGGCGACCGACATGCTCCTGCGGGGTGGTGGACCAAATACACCATACTGTGTGAAATGCTGCCTTGATATCAAGTGCAGTCACTCTCTCCTCTCCTGTGGAGTTTAAATCTTTTGTCCATATTTGATTCAAGGCTGTAATGAGGTCAAGAGCAAACAGTGTCAGTGAGCATGGTATTGCTAAGCAAGTGCTGCCTGATAGCACTGTTATGACTCCTTCCATCACTTTACTGATGATCAAAAGTACACTGATGGGTGGTAATTGGCTGGGTTGGGTTTGACCTTATTGTGTACAGGACATATATGGGCAATTTCCCACATTGCTGGATAGATGCCTGTGCTGAGCTGTACGAGAACAACTTGGCTAGGTGTGCAGCAAATTCTGAAGCACAAGTCTTCGGTATTATTGTTGGAACATTGTCATGGTTCATAGGCTTTGCAATATCTAGTGCTTTCAGACATTTCTTGATATCATGTGGAGTGGATTAAACTGGCTGAAGCCTGGCATCTGTGATGCTGAGGACCTCTAGAGGAGGCCAAAATGGATCATCCACTTGGTACTTCTGGCTGACAGTTTTTTTGCAAATTCTTTAGTCTTTTTTTGCACTGATGTGCTCAGCCTCCTATCATTGAGGATGAGAATAAGCCACCTCCTCTAGCGAGTTGTTTATTGTCCACTATCATTCCTGACTGGATGTGGCAGGATTGCAGAGCTTTGATCTGATCCATTAGTTGTGGGTCACTGTCTGTGTGGAGCCTGCTCATTCTCCCTGTGTTTGCGTGGGTTTCCTCCGGGTGCTCCGGTTTCCTCCCACAATTCAAAGATGTGCAGGTTAGGTGAATTGGACATTCTGAATTCTCCCTCTGTGTACCCGGACAGGGGCTGGAGTGTGGCAACTAGGGGCTTTTCACAGTAACTTCATTTCAGTGTTAATGTAAGCCTACTTGCGACACTAATAAAGATTATTATTGTATTCTCCTTGAAGAAATTAATGAATGGTTTCCAGCTTGGGATGAACCCCTCTACTGACCCCCGCAGAGCGAACTTGACCTGCTTCAATCTCAGGAATTCTGCCAGGTCGCGCTCACACACCATTGCTCACCTTGGACATCACATTAAGTAACCTCCGCAAATTCACCAACAAATGCCTTCCCTTCACAAAACCTGTCTGGCCCTACCCTATCACCCCGGCATACAGTCCTCAATTCACAAGCATCTTCGCCAACAGTTTGGCATCAACATTCATCAGCGATACCGGACGGTACGACCAACACTGCTCCGGGTCGTTATTTTTCTTTAAAATCAGGGAGATGGAAGCCTGCGACAGTGTGGTGGGGAAGATCTCCTGTCTCTCTCATCTCATTATACATCCTCACCAGCAGTGGCCCCAGCTCCGCCCAAAACATTTTCTAAAACTCTACTGGGAACCCACCTGGTCCCGGGGCCTTCCCTTCTTGCATCGTTCCCATGCAATCCATCATCTCCCTCAGCCATACGGGGCTGAGAACCTCCAACCCATCCAGGAACTGCCTCATCCTCTCTTCCCCCGTCAGGGCCTCCGACTTATACAGCCTCCTATAAAAAGCCTCAAATGCCCCATCACCCACTCTGGGTCCATCACCACCTTACCCCTCTCGTCCTTCAACCTACCAGCCTCCCTTGCTGCTGTTTGCTTCCTCAGCTGATAGGCCAGCATCCTACTTGCCTTTTCCCCGTACTCGTAAACTGCATCTCTGGCCCTCCGCAACTGCCCCACCACCTTCCCCCTAGACACTCAATCAAACTCCATCTGGAGCCTCTGCCTCTCCTTCAACAACCCCTCCTCCGGTGCCATCAAGTAGTTCCATTCCACCCTCAGAATCTCATCTGTGCTCTCTCCTCCCGCTCCACCTTTTCTTGTGCGTCGGATCAAAATATATTCCCCCCTGACTACCGCTTTGAATGCCTCCCACAGCGTGACGGCTGTGACCTCCCCTGTATCGTTCAACTCCACGTAACCCCGAATGGCCATCCTCACCCGCTCACACACCCCATCCGCCAACAGCCCCACATCTAACCTCCGCTGCACCCGCCCCCCCTCCCCCCATGACACATGCGCAATTCACCCAATGCGGCACGTGGTCAGAAACCACAATCGCCGAGTACTCCAAGTCGGCCATTCCGCCAGCAGCGCCTTGTCCATCACAAAAAGATCAAACCGGGAGTACATCCTGGGTACATGGTGCACAGGTGTATGAAAACCTCTTTGCCCTCAGTCTCCTGAACCTCCACCGGTCCACCCCCACCATGCGTTCCATGAACCCCCTCAACATCCTAGCCACCCTTGACATCTTCGATGACTTATGACTTGACCGGTCCAGACCTGGATCCAGGACCACATTGCAATTACCACCCATAATCAGCCGATGCGTGTCTAGGTCCAGAATCTTCCCCAACGCCCGCCTCATAAAGCCCATGCCATCCCATTTCGAGGCATAAACATTTACCAGGACCAGCAGATCCCCTGCATCTTCCCACTGACCATCACATACCTGCCACAGATCGGCCACAATGCTCCCCACCTCAAAAGCCACCCTCTTATTAACCAACACTGCCACCTCTCGTCTTTATCTCCAACCCCAAGTGGAACACCCATCCCTTCCTCCGCCTCCTCTGATTCCTCAACTTCAGGTGTGCCTCCTGAAAAACACAACGTCCGCCTTCAGATTCCTCAAAAGCATGAATGCCACGCGATCGTTTAACTGATCCATTCAACTCTCTCATGTTCCACGTGACCAGCCTGGTCAGGAGCTGCCAGTCCGCCTCCCCTGCTGATCAGCCGTACCCCTTTTTGAGCCAGCCCCATGCCCGCATCATGCACACCTCCAGGCTCACCCTCGGATGTCCGCCATCATCTGTCCCTTCCCAACTGCGCCACACCAACCACTCCCATGTCAGTAAACTACCCTCCCCACCCTCAAACAAAAAAACAACCCCATGCCAACCCTTCCTTCTGGCAACCCCTCACTACACTACACTCCCGTTAACTAGCCCGCCCAGCTGGCATGATTGCTCCCGTCCATCCAACCGCCACAAAGAGAAACAAAAGGCACACTCACCATCAATGATACCCACCTCGAATTGCCCACCCCATACACTTGACAATGAACACAAAGCTCCTATCCAAAGTTCAGTGTCCTCACACTCCTCCCAGTCCATGGTCCCTCAGAAAGCATCACCCCCCTGGCGAGAATAAATCTCCTGCTTCTGATGTGTCACCTGTAAGTGGGCAGGGTACAAAACCCCAAATTTCACCCTCTTTTTAAGGAGGGCACCCTTTATTTGGTTGAACCTGGCTCTCCTGTTTGCCAGCTCCGTACCCAGGTCCTGGTTACCCAGCAGCTCACTCCCCTTCCTGGTGCATTTTCTGGTCAGCCTCACCTATTTCAGAATTTTCTCCTTGTTCAAAAAATGATGCAACCTCACTATCGTTGCCCTCAGCGGCTCCCCCACCTGCAGCCTCCTCCTCAGAGCCCTGTGCCCTTTGTGTGCCCTCCTCAGAGCCCTGTGTGTGCCCTCTTCCTCAGAGCCCTGTGCCCTGTGTGTGCCCTCCTCCTCAGAGCCCTGTGCCCTGTGTGTGCCCTCCTCCTCAGAGCCCTGTGTGTGCCCTCCTCCTCAGAGCCCTGTGTGTGGCCTCCTCCTCAGAGCCATGTGCCCTGTGTGCCCTCCTCCTCAGAACCATGTGCGCCCGATCCATCTCTAGGGGTCCCCTCCCCTAACAACATCTCCAGCATTTCTCGCCATATAATTGATGGCGCAAATGTGCGACCACTCCATGGCCACCACAGGAAGTCCGAGATCTTTTTCTCAATGAATGTCCCTGTAAAGCAAGTATTCCTCTGTGCCATTGGTATATAAGGTGGATTGAGTGCTGAGATGGTGGTTGTTGTTTCAGTGGATATAAAGATAGCAATTAAGGGTATTGTATTCACTATATTGTTTAAAGGGTAATTATAAGCTACTTTCGGGAGTGATGTTAAAGATTTTAATACTGTGTTAGTAATAAAGTTTGTTTTAATATACTATATCCTATTTCTTCGTGCAATCACTCCTAGAGCGAAGTATCTTTTCCTCACAGTCCTACAAAATTAAAATAAAACATTGAGGTTTCAGTCCAGTATCCTAGTCGCTGTTGGGGTCTGGTCTGGGATTGTAATATTTTCCTGAGTTTCATCTCTAACCAGACTGCTGGAATCTGCTTCCATCCAGTAATGACCACACCCAGTGACTTCCTTCCAATGATTCTGATCTCTGTCTTGGAATAGTTTTCAATCCTGGTGAAGCTCCAGATTCCCCTACCCAGATTCTGTGACTCCTTTGTTATTGTTCACTGTTCACAAGCAGCTTAGACAGATACATTGGTGATCCCAGATACCAGGACCTGCCAGCGTTCCCAGAAAGTTCCTTTTTTTTTAACGAGTCTTAGAACCCCTCCCCAGAACCGTTAAAACAAATCACCTTCCCAGTGCACTCAGGATCACTTTTCACTGCTGATAAGTCTATACCCCTGGTATCTGCTTCATACAGCACCATGGTCGGGATTCTTCGAGCCCGTGACACTGGTCCGACCCCAGTCCGCGATTCTCCGGCGACTAGCGAATCGCCGCCAGCCGTGCGAGTGTGATCGACGCAGCGCTGGTCGAGGGCCGTTGAAAGAGGCCTCCGCGGTCGACCGGCCAAGTTCCCGCTGGTGTGGTTCTAACGTGGTTCCACCCGGCGGGAGCTCGGACCCGCGGCCGTGGTGGCTGTCCTGGTGGGGGGGCTGGGGGATCAAACTCCAGGGGGGGCTTCCACGATGGCCAGGCCCGAGATGGGGACCACTGATCGCTGGGCACGTGCGATCCGGGGGGGGAGGGGGGGCCTACCTTCTTCTGTGCCAGCCCGCGATGTGGCTCCGCCATGTTGCGCTGGCGTGGCGCAGAAGCGGCCACCAGACGCATGCGCGGACCCGCAACCGGCAGTGTATGGCCGCGTATGGGCGCTGGAACAGCGCTTAGCACTTCGGCGCCATACTGGCCGCCTGTGGGCCATGGAATCGCTGGGCCAGTAGACCCGTTGTTGCCAGTGTGAAACACTCCGGTGTTTACTCCGGCATCAACACTTAGCCACGATTTCAGAGAATCCGGGCCCATGGTTTTACAAACCTCCTGACCCACCTATGGTTTGCTGATATCAAGCAATATGGAGGAAGACACATTTGGAAAGAGTAGAGGTGAGGGTGATACAGTAAAAAGTACCGATCTAAAGGGGAATATGAGAAAGAAAGAGAGGGGGATCAATCATAGTAGATTTGAATACCATAAGACTTAGGAGCAGAATTAGGCCACTCGGCCCATAGAGTCTGCTCCGCCATTCAATCATGGCGGATATTTTTTGGTCCCCATTCTCCTGCCTTCTCCCCATAATCCCTGATCCACTTATTAATCAAGAACCTATCTATCTCTGCCTTAAAGACTTCTGCGGCGAAGTGTTCCGCAGATTCACCACCCTCTGTCTGAAGAAATTCCTCCTCATCTCTGTTTTAAAGGATCATCCCTTTAGTTTGAGATTGTGCCTTCTGGTTCCAGTTTTTCCTAATAATAATAATCTTTATTGTCACAATAACATTGCAATTAAGTTACTGTGAAAAGCCCCTAGTCGCCACATTCCGGCGCCTGTTTGGGTACACGAAGGCAGAATTCAGAATGTCCAAATTACCTAACAGTACGTCTTTGGGACTTATGGGAGGAAACTGGAACGCCATGAGGAAACTCATTCAGACAAGGGTGAACGTGCAGATTCTGCACAGATGCACAGACAGTGACCTAAGCTGGGAACCAAACCCCTGGTCCCTGGCGCTGTGAAGCAACTGTGCTACCGACTATTGGACTATTGCATCCTCTCCACGTCCTCTCCAGGCGCCGTTCAACACTGTTCCACACAAATGTGGATCAGGTGGAGCAGCACCCGGGGGGTCTTCTGGGCTATTGGAGACCCCTGGGTGGTCAGGGATAGTGCAGGGTTGCCCCCGACCCTCCCCCTGGAATGCGGGCACCTTGGTAAGGCCAACCTGGCACTGCCAAGATGTTCAGGTGGCACTGCCAAGCTGGCAGGAATACTGCCTGGTGCCTGGGTGGCAGTGCCAAGGCTCAGGGGCTGAGCGGGGGCAATGCCCATTAAAGGAGTGTGGAAGGGGCATATGAAGGGTGGTGGCAGGTAGGTAGGGGCCTCAGAGAGGTAGGGGGAGTGATGGGTGGAGGTCCTGGAAGGGGGGGGATGCCTGAGAGGAGGCAATGGGGGGGGGGGAACTGAAGAACTGAAGAGGGGGGCCCCCCAGGGACCCCATAGCGGTGTGTCTTCACTTGGCGGTTGTGGGGTAGTGTGAGAGGTGACATTACCCATTGTGGGTAGTGTGGAGACTCACAAGCTTACTTGTGCACCCTTTCACAATGGAGGCCTGGGGCGAGATTCTCCGACCCCCCCCTGCCGGGTCGGAGAATCGCCGGGGCTGGCGTGAATCCCGCCCCCGCCGGTTGCCGAAGTCTCCGGCACCGGAGATTCGGCGGGGGCGGGAATCGCGCCGCGCTGGTTGGCGGGCCCCCCCCCGCGCGATTCTCCGGCCCGGATGGGCTGAAGTCCTGCCGCTTAAATGCCTGTCCCGCCGGCGTAGATTAACCCACCTACCTTACTGGCGGGACAAGGCGGCGCGGGCGGGCTCCAGGGTCCTGGGGGGGGTGCGGGGCGATCTGGCCCCAGGGGGTGCCCCCACGGTGGCCTGGCCCGCGATCGGGGCCCACCGATCCGCGGGCGGGCCTGTGCCATTAGGGCACTCTTTCCCTTCCGCCTCCGCCAAGGTCTCCACCATGGCGGAGGCAGAAGAGACTCCCTCCACTGCGCATGCGCGGGAATGCCGTCAGCGGCCGCTGACGCTCCCACGCATGCGCCGCCCGAAGATGTCATTTCCGCACCAGCTGGCGGGGCACCAAAGGCCTTTTCCGCCAGCTGGCGGGGCGGAAATTCGTCCGCCGCCGGCCTAGCCCCTTAAGGTTGGGGCTCTGCCCCCAAAGATGCGGAGCATTCCGCACCTTTGGGGCGGCGCGATGCCCGACTGATTTGCGCTGTTTTGGGCGCCAGTCGGCGGACATCGTGCCGTTTCCGCAGAATTTCGCCCCTGATCTCCGAGGCGAAGGCCAGGACGTCTACCCTCTTACCTGTAAAGAGCTCTGGATGCGCTGACACCCCGAAGACCACCACAAACAGGCATGGCTCCATCTTAACCTCCCAAAACCCTGGACATGGCCTTGAGGAAGGCTGTCCTGAACCTGTTGAGTTTGGGTAAGACCAGAACATGTGGGAAGTGTTGGTTGGGCCCCCCTGACACCAGTTGCACTTGTCCTCCACCTCTGGGAAGAATCCGCTCATGCATGACCTGGTTAAGTGCGTTCTGTGCATAATCTTGAGCTGCACCAGGCTTAACCCTGCACAGAGTAGGTGGAGTTGACCCTGAGCAGCGCCTCGATCCAGAGTTCTCCTATCCCCACATCCAGTTCCTCCCCCATTTCCAGTTATTTTGTCCAGTGGGGTCCTGGTTTCTTCTATGAGTCATCGCTATATGTCGCCACATTTGCCGTAACCCAGCCAGTCCAGCACTACCATCTTGTCTAGAAGTTTGTGTCCAGGTAGCTGGGGGAACGCCTTGGTCTCCTGCGGGGAAAGTCGCACAGCTGCAAGTACCGAAGCCCGTTTCCCTTTCGGAAGTCAGAACTTCTCCGACAGTTCTCCCAGGGTTGCTATCCTATTGTCCACATACTTGTCCTTCGCCCTGAAGATCCCTCTGTCCTCCTTCCAAACCCTAAATGTGGTGTCTATCTTCGCCACGGTGAACCCTTGCTAATTCTGAGTTGATGTTTGCTCAAAATTTCAAAATATACAGCAATTTTCTTTTAGCCGGCAGTATTAAGGTGTAGGGGGTGTTTGTAGCCGAACAGTCTTAGATCAGCCTTGAGCTCAGTGAGTGGTGAAATAGACGTGAGGGGCTAAATGGCCTACTCTTGCTCCAATGTTATTTTAATTAAGCAGCATGAATTAAACAACAGGAAATCTGTGCTTGAAAAATGAACAGATAATGTGAACGAAGGAATATATTATAAAATATTTATTAATGTTTTACAATGTAGGAGTTGATTTCTATGGACATTCAGTTAAAATTGGCACTAATGTAAGTCATTATTTTGAAATATCGAGAATTTGAATGTTTTGCAAGTTGGAATAATGTATTGCATGTATCCATAACAGAGGAAAATTATGTGAAATATGTTTGTGTCTCAAACTAATGGATTTATAGGTTCTGAACCATAAGTACGTTATAAAAATACTGTCTGCTGCAACTGTGTAACAGATGTTGGATTGTAAAATCTTTCAAGTACCATAATTACATGCAGCATGATTACTCTACTTGATGAATGTAACTGCTATTTAAAATTTGGTAGCTTTATTTTAAAAATGAAATGTTTAGAGGAAAGGTTTTGTGAGGGCCATGAAGAATCCACACTGAGTTTGTTGAAACAAAGCTTATTTTATTTTATACTCCGATTATGTACAGCTCCAGTAGTTCCCTTTGCTCCTACAAAGCTTTGTTTAGCTTTAGAATCATTCAGACTCGAAACATTAGCTCCCTTCTCTCTCCATAGATGCTGTCAGACCAGCTGAGATTGTCCAGTATTTTCTGTTTTTGTTTCAGATTCCAGCATCCTCAGTAATTTGCTTTTATCCGGTAGTTCACTACTGGATCTTTCCTAGTCGGTGCCTTACTGGCCGATACTATTTATACATAATCAGAGATTGTTAACGGTTCCCCACACCCTTATCGAGGGAGCTCATATTCATCAAGATCTATGGGGTAGTTAATCATCCCTACCCCGTGAGATCCGTGCGAGTTATAACAAAAGGCTTCCAGCAAAGTCTAAAAACTGAAACAGTTCTTGATTTTTCCCTTTGTCCGTATGAAGTCTCCAGTGTTTCTTGGTCAAGACAATGTATAAGTGACATTTGTATCTGTTAAATTCACCATAAAATCAGCCACTGTGCTCCTATTGTGCAAGTGCAGCCTTTATCTTTCACCTACTTCCCCATTCCCAAGGTTAAGTGCATGATTTCTTCTCAGTTCCTTTTTACTAATTTGGTCCAAATTCAGAATTAGTTTGTGTTTCAGGGAGAAGTGACAGAATGGCTCCTCTTGCTTTTCACCCTTCGTTTAACTGTACCAGGTTTTTTTTAAACGAATTCGCTTGCCAATTCAGTGAGTGTTTTAATTGGTTAAGTACTGTAACTGTAAAGGACTCTCAGTTTTAAAAGGGGATTGGTATTTATAGCCATTAACACCCAATTTAAATCAAATAATAACACTCCAACTCTCACACTTATACATTCAAAAGTTCACAATCACGCACATAAATAAGTTTCAAAGTGGGAGGGTAGATTAAATTGTCCAAAAAGAAATAAACTGTACCACATCCTGTGGATCGATGTCCTGGACGGTCTCAGACCTGGATTGTGGCTCTTTTTGGATTCCGCGTTGAGACAATTTAAAGATGCAGATGGGCGATCTCTGGAGTCAGTAGATGTTGGGTTGATATTTAAGAAACTGAGCCATGTGTATGGTCAGAAAATGGGCAGAGTGGAAGAATGCAGGATGGCTAGAGAGAGAGGAAATGACCGCCAACTCGGGGTCTTTTCGAGCATCACTCTGACTGGCCTGGATAAAAGCAGTTTCACTCAAAAAGGTATGTTCATCGCATAATGATCTCTCAAAAACTGGCCAGTTACACAAACATGGTCACAGTAAGCTGGTTCCAGGTGCATTATTTCAAATGATTAGATTATATGGCTGGTAGAGTACCTTTCTCAGCAAGAGTCCATTGTTGAAAGTGTATGGGCTGGATTTTCCGGTTGCCAATGCCAAAATCCAAGTTTCTGCCAAAATTGGGGGCGGTGCCGCTTTCGCGATCCTCCGCCCCCTCCAAAGCGGCGTACTTTAGGAGTACGCCGCACCACGTATCGACGGCCTCAGGAAATTGCCTGAGGCCCGCCCCCCGATTCTCCGCCCCCGGCCGGCTGAGTTCCTGACGGGTGAGACCTCAGTCCAGCGCTGCCACAGTCGGGGAGGGTTGATCCACGGGCAGGGGACACTCTTGGGGGGGGGGGTCCGGGGCACGAGAACCGGCCAAAGGGGGCTAATGAGGGGCCGGGTCTGTGAGCAGCGGCCGCCATGTTGCACGGCGCGGCCGCTGCAGGCCACTGCCATGCGCATGCGCGGCTAAGAACCCAGCAATTCTCCGTGGCGTATCGGCAGCTAGACCCAGGTGCTCTACGCTGCCTTCCTGCTCAGCAAAATGGGGAATCGGTGGCCGTTTTGCGACATCTAAAATGCCACTGTTCCCACGCCGGTGTGGGGACATAGCCCCAGAATCGGAGAATCCAACCCCATGTCTGAAGTTTTCGTGAATGATTCAGGATATGGGTCATGCACTATTGGCTTAAGTTGTTTGTGTTACAGCCAGGAGAGATGGGGTAGGATTGGCCCCCTTCTCTTTTCCCACTCGGTTGACAGCAAAAGGTTTTTTTGTAATAATATGTTTGACAATTCAAAGTGTTAAAGTCACAGTACGTAAACAGACAGACAAGTTTACATGAGCTTTCATTTAAAGCGAAAAGGATGCTTTTATTGTAATTAACCAGGTCTAGGTAAAATAATGAAAAAACTCCAACTTCCACATGCACACAAATTGATTAGAGTGTGAGTATAGATTAATTAATTTAGAGTCCAGTAAAGTTAAAGGATACAAGGCTCTTGGAGGCTGGTGACTTGGCTGATTCCATGCAAAGCCTGGTGGTCCTTCTGCGTTCAGAGTCCAGGCAGTTTTAAAATGTAGGCAGATGATTTATTCTTCTGGAGTTAACAGGTGCTGGGTTGAGTGATTTTTAAAATCTCTTGTCTAAAGAGCCGGGATAGTCAAATAGGCAGATCGTGTTCAAAATGTGCAAGTTAGATGGAGAGTGACAGGGGGAATCCATTCAGGATCTTGCATCTTCAGCATCTCAGTTGCTTGTCTTGATTTGCATAAAAACAATTTCTCAATCACACCAAAGATAGCTGGCTTGTCATATGACCCTATCCCTAAATCCCCAGTGACCCAAATATGGTCACGCTTAGTTTATTCCAGTTGTAACTTGATCAGATCATAGTTGTGAAATTCCACTCTCAGCCGGAGTCCTGATGTCCAAGTAATTCTGCTGAATGATTTGTCTTCACCACTCGAGTGCCCAGGTGATTATCTTAGTGCTTTGCTAATGGGATAGGAGATGACTTCTGTTCATACTTCAAGGCAATTGTTCCTGGTGCAGCTTTGCAGAGAGGTTATCTCTATTTCAGTGGTTTTGGAATGTAAAAGGTAAAATGATGCAAATCTGTAGACATCTTTGATTGTTGTCCCAAGTCAATGGAATGTGGCTTTAGACATTCTAAAAAATCAATTAGGGTTTCTAACCAGTATATTCATAAAGCGTGATTTCACAACAATTGTCTCTGGATGACAACTTCCAGACAGCTCGGCTCCTTGTTGATGGTTTTGTAATTTGTAGGGTACAGCTATGTAAATGTTTGCCAATTTGGGAGCTGCTGCTTAAATCACTTGTTCTGTCTTTTTAAACTTACCTGGCACTTTCAGCCCACTCAGTAAATAAAGCCATTTTCAATATAAAACTTTGTTTTATGAACTTGTGAGTATTATAACAAAAAATTACATACTTTGTGACTTGCGCATATATATATATATGCCACAACATGGTCCTGATATATTAGTTAAAAATAGGATAGTCTTTGCAAAACAATGTGATCCTTAAAGTAAGATATTACGGCTAAATATTAATATTGTTATACTAAGAAAAATTATTGCTTGCAGGTTGAAGAACATCAGTATGTTTAAGGACTTGCTGTCTCGACTTCATTTTGTACCAATTCCTGTCTATGCTCTGGGAAACTGGATCCCTGCAATCTTCTATGCCTGGAGATGTCAAGACCATAACTGTGGGCTCGCTCAAGTTGCTTTCACTTCACCAGGTATAATTAATGGTATTTAAAATGCACTAAAATACATAGTGGTCGTCTCATGCACATGAATCAAATCTTACAGTTACTGATATTAAACATAATAGTTATAAACATTTCATAGTGTTATTACTGGAATACAACCTAAGTAAATATTCAAAACAGGAATAATAAAATTAGCTAATGGGATGCTAGCTTTAGGAAAGTCACCAGACTCAGAATACTAAAGAAGGTTGAGGAGAAGCTAACTTTGATACTGACAATTTTCCCAAAAGCCTTGGAATCAAATACTGCCAATTATTTGTAGGATGTTAAATGTTTACTCCCGTATTCAGAAAGGAGAAACTAGGTTATTTTTGTCTTACTTTTCACAATTAATTTGTGAAATAGTATCAAAGTGCATCAGAGGCAAACATCAGTGCCTATTCGTGCCACAAAGAAAAGTATTATCCAGGGCAATGCTATTAGCACAGATGTTTTTATTTTATGGTTTAAATTGTATTAAAGTATTTTAAAAAAAATATTATCTTTAACATTGTGCCTACTGTTTCATGCCTGTTTTTGTAATTTTTTTCTTGGTTGATGTGTAACTCAAATTGTCAAAGCAAACATGGATTTGCCGTTTCACAAAAAACTGATGACTAAAAAGAAGGAGCTTGCAATTATTTTTCCTAATCATTCATGGGATGTGGGCATTGCTGGCTTGGTCAGCATTTATTGCCCATCCTTAATTCAAAGGGCATTTTTTAAGAGTCTACAACATTGCTGTGGATTTGGAGTCACATGTAGTCCAGACTAGTTAAGGACGGCAGGTTTCCTCCCCTGAAGGGGATTAGCGAACCAGATGGGTCTTTATGACAATTGGCTTCATGGTCAACATTAGACATTTATTCCAGAATTTTATTGAATTCAGATTTCACGGTCTGCCACGGTGGAATTCAAACCTGAGCCTCCAGAATATTCCCTGCATGTTTGGATTGCTAGTCCAATAACAATGCCACTGCCTCCACCTTATTATGTATCGCCTTTTGTGACTTCAGGACGAATTAAAGTGTTTTACGATCAATTTTTAAAAGAAGTGTTCTTTGCAAATAAAGAAGTCACTATGTGTATAGCAAGGTGCAGCAGAAAGAAATGAATAGGTAACCAGCTTTCATTGTGCTTTTGGTTGAGTGAAGAATGTCCTTTTTCGGTGCCATCTCATTTTATGATTCTCAGATAGTTTCACCTATTAATATCTTTTTTGTTAGATTATCTATGGTTTCATTATAGCAACATAATTGCTGCTAGCTAATGATTATTTAATATATTAAAACATCCATGCTGTTGGTTAGTGAATTCCAAGAGAATTTTTGACTTCCGAAAGTGGATACATATTTTTCGCGAGAGAGAGGGTAGTGCGCGAGCAAGGGGGGTGGAGTGTGTTTTTGTGGGTTGGGGGGGGGGGGGGGGAAGTGTGTGCATGGGAGGGGTTGGAATGTGCACATTGTAATGATATGTATATAGTCAGGTTAGTGAAGGGTTAATTATGACATCTCTGTGTAAATCAAACACTGGAGGGCGCTACCACTTCTATGTATTTAAGTCAGACCCTGAGGGAACCCTGGGAGTAGCATAAGGAGAAAGCATGGTGACAGCATTAGAAGAAGATTAGATTAGACAGAGTTAACACGAAGTTAGATCATAGTGTAGTTAGTGACTATTTAGATTATTGAGTACTGCTAGACAGATTCAATATTACTTAATTATTATCTGTAGCTCACTAGAGTGTGTGAACTTCATTTAATTAATAGCATTATAATAAGTTCATTTTGTTTCAATCTTTTGATTGGTGGATTCTTTGTCAACAACACATCGGATCATTCTGGAAGATAATTCAAAGAACACAACATGGTAATATAACATGGCACCAGAGTGACTGCTGAAGCTAGTTAGATAGTTTAGTAAGGATTTGGTCAGAAAAACTAACACGCAACTCGAATTTTGAAGAACAGACCTCTTACTGCGGGGCATCGAAGAATCCAGGACTGATGGAGAAAACTCACGCTCCACGACAACTCCGGATCACCGGTAAACTTGATGTTAACTGCCGAGTGTTCAAGCAGCAGTTTCAATTGTATCTGTCAGCTTCTGATTTAAATGATGCAAGTAATGATCGTAAATTATCTCTATTTCTAACAATGGTGGTCCACAAGCCATAGAACTGTATAGCTCATTTCAATTTGCTGCGGATCAAGATAAGACTAAATATGATATAGTCATAGCAAAGTTCGATTTTCACTGCAAGATCCAGATTAATGAAACTTTTGAACGTTTTGTCTTCAAAATAATGGGGAATCGATTGATTGCTTTGTGACTGATCTTAAACTCTTAGCTCACACATGTAATTTCTCCATTTTAACTGATTCACTGATCAGCGATCAAATTGTATTTGGAATAATCAATGATAAGCTCAGTGAACGTTTGCTGACACAGGAAGATCTCCAGCTTGAAAACGCAATCGAAATGTGCTGTATGCATCAATTATCCAAAAGCCAGTATAATGAATTACTCCTTCGAGAAATGGGCACAAAAACGAACCTCGAGGTAGAATGCATTAGGGCTGTGTCGCAGCTCAGAAAGATGTGCGTTTTGGACGGCAGCCATCTTGCGCACGCGCATTCTAAGCCTACACATGCGCACTTCGCAAAAAGATGCGAGATGGAATAAGACCGATCTGCGCATGCGTGAAGAAGCTGTACGCGTGACGACGTGAACGTCATGATGTGTGGACACGCCCACCCTCAAAAAAAATGTCCAGCTCGAGGAAAGATTTGCTCACAATGTGGTAAACACAACCACTTTGCTGCTCAGTACAGATCCATTCTTAAATTTAAATCTTCAAATTTAAATTCACACCAGATGAATGTTAGAAGTGTGGACACAAAGGAAGAAGCTGTTCAAGAAGAACATTTTTCCAACGATCTTGATGCTTATTCTTTAGAAGACTCATTCTTCGTAGGCATCATTGAAAAGTGTGACAAAACCACAGAAGTCTCATCTCCTCTTAAGGTAGTTCATTCTATCAACACAGATACGGAGTGGAACACAGTACTTCAAGTTAATGATTCTAAAATTAAATTTAAATTTGACACTGAAGCTTCTGCAAATGTGTTCAATAGGCTTGAACTTTCAAAGCTGAAGCAAACTCCAAAGATCAAGAAATCAACTTGTCAATTGCGCGACTACAATGGCAATGCCATCACCTCAGTGGGGTCTTGCTATTTGTTGGTTACCAATCACGACACTGCTATATCTCTAAGGTTTGAGATTGTTGATTCAAACAAATCTTCACTCTTGGGTGCGCAAGCCTGTAACGATCTACACCTAATTCAGAGGATTTATAGTGCGAGTTCATCTCAACCACCTATTCAAGACGACATACAAGGAATTTTGGATCACTTTCCGCACGTCTTCAAAGGCATGGGTACTCTTCCCTACCAATATAAAATTCAATGGTACACGCGCTGAGACGAGTTCCTGCACCGCTTCAAGAGAGATTGAAGCTTGAACTTGCTAAGCTGCAAAATCTAGGCATAATATCGAACATTACAGAACCAACTGACTGGGTCAGTTCCATGGTATGTGTAAAAAAACCCTTCCGGGGATGTAAGAGTATGCATCGATCCTAAAGATCTGAATAAAAATATTAAAAGAGAGCTCTATCCTGTACCCAAGAGAGAAGAAATCACCAGTGAGATGGTGAATGCTAAAATCTTTTCCAAACTGGATGACTCCAGCAAAACGTGGTGTACGTTCAATACACCGTTTGATAGGTACTGTTTCAACAGGATGCCATTTGGAATTATCTCAGCATCAGAGATTTTTCATCGAGTGATGAAACAGATGACTGAAGGTATTGAAGGTGTACGAGTGTACGTGGATGATATAATATATGGTCATCTACAAGAGAAGAACACAATTCAAGGTTGTTACAAGTATTTCAAAGAGCACATAAATTTGGTTTGAAACTAAACAGAACCAAATGTAGTTTTGGTATCTCGACTCTGAAGTTCCTTGGAGACCAGATTTCAGAACATGGTGTGCAACCTGACAATGACAAGATTGCTGCCATACAAAAAATGATAGTCCCAGAGGTCAAGAAGGCCGTTTTGAGATTTTTAGGTGTTGTGAATTTTCTAGGAAAGTTAATTCCCAACCTCTTTTCCAGAACTACTGCTCCCAAAAATCTCTTCAAAAAATCTATCACGTTTGAATGGACTGACAATCATCACAAAGAATGGATCGATTTAAAGTCTCAACTGACTACTGCACTCTTCTTTCCTTCTTTAACTCCGACTCCAGAGAAACAAAAATCTCAACAGATGCAAGTCAAAGTGGAATTGGAGCAGTTCTGTTACAGAAAGATGACAATTCGTTATGGTTACCAGTTGTCTATGCTTCCAGCGCAATGACGCCGACTGAACAACGGTATGCACAAATTGAGGAGTGCTTGGGTTTACTGACGGGTGTTCTAAAGTTTCATGATTATGTTTATGGTCGTCTTACCTTTACAGTCGAAACTGACCACAGACCATTTGTCCATATCATTCATAAGGATTTAAAAAAAAACAAATTTCGAGTACCCAATTATTTTTTCCAATTAAGGGGCAATTTAGCGTGGCCAATCCACCTATCCTGCACATCTTTGGGTTGTGGGGGTGAAACCCACGCAGACACAGGGAGAATATGCAAACTCCACACTGACAGTGACCCAGGGCTGGGATTCAGACCTGGGTCCTCAGCGCCGCAGTCCCAGTGCTAACCAGTGTGCCACATGCCACCCCCATTCATAAGGATTTAAATGATATGACACCAAGGTTACAGCGAATCCTGATGAAGCTTCGTAGAAACGACTTTCGACTTGTATGTACTCCAGGCAAAGAATTGATAATTGTTGACTCATTATCACGTTCTGTTAATTCAGAAGAGCACCCACCTGAATTTATACAGCACATAGAAGTTCAAGTGCAGCACCGAGCTGAAACTCTACCTGGATCAGATGTCAAACTGAACCTCAACCGTGAAGAAACCAAGAAAGATTCAATGTTACTATGAGTCATAGACCATCTGAACAATGGTTCGCCAAAAGGGCATTGTTACAAGTTTAGGAACATACAAGCTGAACTAACAGTTGTGGATGGATTGTTACTGCAACTTGATCGGAAAGTAATACCTTTGTCACTCCGACCCATGATTCTGAACCAGATACATGAAGGTCACCTTGGCATTGAAAAATGCAAAGAAGAGCAAGACAAGCTGTGTATTGACCGGGTATCAACCGAGACATCACTAATTTAATACTCAAATGTGAAACATGTCAAAAATTCCAACCTGTACAATGCAAAGAACAAGTTCTACCGTATGCATTGGAAAAATTTCCATGGTCGAAAGTAGGAATTGATTTGTTTCATTACAATGGTCGTGATTACATGTTAATCATAGAGTACTTTTTGAATTATCCTGAAGTCATCAAGTTGTCCGATTTAACATCCAGATCTGTTATAAAAGCTACGAAAGAAATCTTTGCCAGACATGGTATTCCAAACACTGAAATGTGTGACAATGGACAGTGCTTTGAGAGTCATGAATGGGCTGAATTCACCAGAGAATACAATTTCGCTCACATCATGCGAGTGGGCGACAGGGGGTTTTGTGTGGTGAGAGAGGGGTGTGTCTGTCTGATGAGAATCAGCTTTTCAACATCATTCCTCCCTTTAAAATGACGTAACACTTGTATTATTTTAGTAAGAGTGCATTTTAATTATTACCTGATAACCCACTCCTTAAGGGGCTGGGGGAGGGGGGGGGGTGTGGAGTGTGTGCATGGTCTGGGGGTGGAGTGTGTGCGGCGGTGGGGGTTGAGTGTGTGCGTGCGGTGGGGGTGAAGGGTGTGTGTGCAGTTGAGGGGATGGGGGAATATGTATGCGAGTGGGCGGGGGAGTTGTGTGTGTGCGTGTGTGTGTGAGAGAGAGGGGGGTGGGTGTGTCTGATATGAAAATCAGCTTTCCAGGATCATTCCTCCCTCTAAAAATGTAAGACTTAAGTATTGTTTTAATAAAATAACTTTTAAATTATTACCCGATAGCCCACTCCTAAAGGGGATGGGGGGGGGGGATAGAATGTGTGCATGGGGGGTATGTATGTGTGTGTGCAGTGGGGATGAAGTGTGTGTGTGTGTGTGGTGGGGATGAAGTGTGTGTGAGAGAGAGGGATGTCTGATATGAAAGTCAGCCCAGGCCCAGTGAACAAGTAAAAACAAAGCCTGAGGTTTTTAGTGCCATGAAAGTTTATTGTACATTGGCATCAAACTCCAATTAAATATCTGGAAGACTGAAACCATTGATTTCGGTCCAAACTCCATTCCCCAGCTGCTGACTCCATTTCTCTCTCTGGCAATAGTTTTAGATTAAGCCAGTCTGTTTATTGGCATGTTTTGATCCTGAGATGAGCTATCTACCTCGTATTCTCGCCATCACCAAAACTGCCTATTTCCACCTCTGCGACATTGCCTGATTTGCCCCCCAACACAGCCCATCCGCTGTCGAAACCCGCATTCGTACATTCATTTTCACTACACTTCATCTTCCTTTGATGTTCAAGAGCATCCCATGAGCTGGTTTCTGGGCTGGTCTCCCACATTAAAACGTGAGCTCTAAAAAGGCCCTTCCTACATCTCTCTCTGCCTCTCTCCCTTTGCTTCCTCCTGTAAGACTCTTCTTAAAACCCACCTCTTTGACCAAGCTTTTGTCATCTGACCTAATATCTTCTTCTATGACTTGGTGTCATTCTCTGTTTCACAGTTCACCTGTGAAGCCCCTTGTGATGTTTCATTACATTAAATGTGTTCTAAAAATATAAGTTGTTCTTGATGTCAAACTGGTATGATTGGATGGTTCGCAACATTCTATAACAAATTTTTGTTCCAGAATTGAAATTAACAGTTGTTGCCAAACGTCTGGATGCCAGGTACGACTGGATAATGAAAATCTGGAGATCAGCACCATATATTCTCAGGGATGGTGGAGATGGGTGCAATATTTCATCCAGAGTGAAAGGTGCTGTGGCATTTATCTCCGATGAAGGAAACTGTTCGTACTTTACAAAGGTACTGCTTAAAATTATTTCTATTTGTAAGATACTTTACTGAGTGTGTCTGTGTCCCAAACTATTCTTGGACACAAGGCAGGGTTTTAATTGCTTTGAGTAACTTGTGATCCTTTTGCATGAATAATGGTAAACTTAGCATAGAATGACACTGAGCTGTACAGCAATTCTGATAAATTTACTGCAGCAGTTCCAAATAATAACTTCCAGATTTATGGCAGTCTGTAACTGATAAGTTGATTGCTAAAACTACAGGCCAGCAATAATGATTACATATTGCAGACATGCAGTCAGGGTGTTACAGTGGTCACTCACCGTTTTAAATATACAGAATCAGTTCACCAAGATTGTAGCATTATAATTGTAAATCTTTTGGAAGGAAAAAATTCTGTTTATCCTCTTTAATGGTTTAAATAATCCAATAACTGTTGAAAATGTTGCCATTGTCTAGCACTGTTGATTTTTGGGGGCATTTTTGAACATTTGTTTTGTCAATTATTTTGTCTCTGTTTATATTGCTCCCTCATGTACAAGACTTCTTTTCTTTGCAAGTCTTGAACAACATCCGCCCTTGCCTTGCCGTCTTTGCTGCTAAGGTCAGCTGCCTCTGCAGGGCTAAATCGCTGGCTTTGACAGCAGACCAAGGCAGGCCAGCAGCACGAATCAATTCCCGTAACAGCCTCCCCAAACAGGCGCCGGAATGTGGCGACTAGGGGCTTTTCACAGTAACTTCATTTGAAGCCTACTTGTGACAATAAGCGATTTTCATTTCATTTTCATTTTCAACTAGCTCAGCAGAGCAAACTTTCTCTAAAGTTCCCCTACCCTAGCTTTGAACTCCTATTTCTCTAGTTTCTCTTCTAATTCCCCATATGAGCTCACCTTGTCTATACCCTGGGCCCAGTGTTTGCTGATATTGTTAACAGTTTTCTCTCTTCAGGTACTAGCTCTCTCACCTTTTATCCTGCTGTCATCACCTGTCTCTTAAAATAAGACAACAACCCTTGACCCCTACATCCTCACCTCCAACCTCCCTTTCCTCTCCCAAATCCTTGAGTGTGTAGTTGTCTCCCAAATCTATGCCTACCTTTTCTGGAACTCTCCAATCAGCTTCCCACTCCTGCCACAAGACTGAAATGATCCTTGTCCAAGCCACAAAATAAATCCAGTGTGACTGTGACAAAGGTAAACTGCACCTCATCAGAGTTCCCAATTTATCTGCAGATTTTGACCGGGATTGACCCCCCGAGTTGCTGCTGCCATTGACCAATGTCTACCGTTCTGCCAGGAAGACTAAGAACGGTTGCCACCGCCTAAAGAACCCTTGTACCGACCCCCTCAAGGCAAATTTCACCCTCTCCAATTTAATAAACCCCGCCATATTGTTGATCCAGGATTCCACACTTGGGGGCCTCGCATCCTTCTACTGAAGAAGAATCCTTCGCCGAGCTACCAGGGACGCAAAGGCCAGAATGCCGGCCTCTTTCACCTCCTGCACTCCCGGCTCCTCTGCGACCCCAAATATTGCGAGCCCCCAGCCCGGTTTGACCCTGGATCCTACCACCCTCGACACCGTCCTCGCTACGCCCTTCCAAAATTCCTCCAGCGCTGGGCACACCCAGAACATATGGGTGTGATTTGCTGGGCTCCCTGAGCACCTAACACATGGTCATGTGTGCCCTGTGCAGCACTTTAAACTGTATGAGGCTGAGCCTCGCGCACGATGAGGAACAGTTCACCCTCCCTAGGGCATCTGCCCACGTCCCTTCCTCAATCTCCTCTCCCAACTCCTCCTCCCACTTGCCTTTCACCTCCCCACCGAGGCCTCCTCCTCCTCCTGCATCACCTGATAAGTTTCCGTGATCTTCCCCACTCCAACCCACCCCCCCCGAGAGCACCCTGTCCTGTACTGTGTGTGGTAGCAGCCGCAGGAATTCCACCACCTGCCGCCTGGCAAACGCCCTTACCTGTAAGTACCTGAAGGTGTTCCCCGGGGAGAGCCCGTACTTATCCTCCAGCTCACCCAGGCTCGCAAACCTCCCGTCCACAAACCGGTCCCCCAACCTTCACTTCCCTGCCCTGTGCCACCCCAAAAACCATCCATCTGTTCTCCCTGGGACGAACCGGTGGTTCCCCCGTATTGGGGTCCACACCGAGGTCCCAGCTTCCCCCCTGTGCCGCCTCCACTGCCCCCAGATTTTGAGGGCAGCCGCCACCACCGGGCTTGTGTTTTACCTCCTTGGAGGGAACTGCAGCGGCGCTGTTGCCAGCGCCCCCAGACTCGTACCCACACAAGACGTCCCCTCCCCCTCCATCACCCACTTGCACACCATCATCGCATTGGCGGCCCAGTAGTACCCACAGAGGTTGGGCAGCGCCAGCCCCCCCCCCAACTCTACTCCGCTCCAGGAACACCCTTCTCACCCTCGGAGTCCCTCGCGCCCACACAAACCCCATTATACTCCTGTTGACCCGCCTAAAAAAGGCCTTAGGGATAAACACGGGGAGGCACTGGAACAGGAACAAAAACCTTGGGAGCACCGTCATTTTCACTGACTGCACCCTACCCGCCAAGGACAGCGGCAACGCGTCCCACGTCTTGAACTGCTCCTCCATTTGCTCCACCAGCCTTGTAAAGTTAAGCCTATGCAGGGCCCCCCAGCTCCTGGCCACCTGGACCCCCAAATACCTGAAGCTCCTCTCCGCCCTTTTTAATAGAGCTCACCAATCCCCCTCTCCTGGTCCCCTGGGTGAACCACGAACAGCTCGCTCTTCCCCATGTTGAGCTTGTACCCCGAGAAATCCCCGAATTCCCTAAGGATCCTCATTACCTCCGGCATTCCCCCCACCGGGTCCGCCACATATAGCAGCAAGTCGTCCGCATAGAGCGACACCCTATGCTCCTCCCCACCCCGCACCAACCCCCTCCAGTTCCTCGACTCCCTCAGTGCCATAGCCAGGTGTTCAATCGCCAGTGCGAAGAGCAGGGGGGACAGGGGACACTCCTGCCTCGTCCCTCGGTGCAACCGAAAGTACTCGGACCTCCTCCTGTTTGTGGCCACACTTGCCATCGGGACCTCATACAACAGCCTAACCTACCTGACAAACCCCTACCCAAACCTCTTCACTCCCACAGGTACCCCCACTCTACCTGATCGAAGGCTTTCTCAGCATCCATCATCACCACTATCTCCGCCTCCCCCTCCCTCGCCGGCATCATGATAACATTCGAAAGCCTCCGCACATTCGTGTTCAACTGCCTTCACGAACCCCGTCTGGTCTTCGTGGATGATCTGCGGCACACAATCCTCAATCCTCGTGGCTAAGACCTTCGCCAGCACCTTGTCATCTACGTTTAGCAACAAAATCGGCCTGTAAGACCCACACTGCAGGGGATCCTTGTCCCGCTTCAGGATCAAGGAGATCAGTGCTCGGGACATCGTCGGGGGCAAAGCCCCCCCCCCCTCCCTTGCCTCATTGAAGGTCCTAACCAGCAACAGGCCCAACAGGTCCATATATTTTTTATAGAATTCGACCGGGAAACCATCCGGCCCAGGTGCCTTCCCCGCCTGCATGCTTCCTATCCCTTTGGTCAGCTCCTCCAGACCAATCGGGGCCCCCAATCCCGCCACCAGTCCCTCCTCCACCTTCAGAAACTTCAATTGGTCCCTCCCTCCTCCAGTGGGGGCTTGGACCGGTACAATTCCTCATAGAAGTCCCTGAAGACCCCATTGATGCCAACCCCATTCCGCACCACACTCCCTCCCTGTCCTTAACTCCCCCGATCTCCCTACTCTCGCTATCAGCGCCCTGCTCAAAATAAAAATGTCGATTCGGGAATAAGCCTTATGGACATGTGAGAAGAATGAAAATTCCCTAGCCCCCGGCCTTGCAAATCTCCAAGTGTCCACCCCTCCCATCTGGTCCATAAACCCCCTCAACACTCTAGCCGCCGCCGGCTTCCTACCCGTCCTAGACCTGGAGCGATCCAGTGCCGGATCCAGCACCGTGTTAAAGTCTCCCCCCATTATCAGGCCCCGCACTTCCAAGACTGGGATCCGACCCAACATGCGGCGCATACACATTGACCACTACCACCCTTTCTCCCTGCAGCTTACCATGTACCATTACGTACCTACCGCCATTGTCTGCCACAATGCTCGACGCCTTGAATGACACCTTCTTTCCCACCAAGATCGCCACCCCTCGATTTTTGGCATCCAGCCCCGAATGAAACACCTGACCTACCCACCCTTTCCTCAATCTTACCTGGTCTGCCATCTTCAGGTGTGTCTCCTGGAGCATAACCATATCCGCCTTCAGCCCCTTCAGGTGCGCGGGCCCGCTTGACCGGCCCATTCAGTCCCCTTACATTCCAGGTTATCAGCCGGATCAGGGGGCTACCCGCCCCCCCCTCCCCCGCCGACTAGCCATAACCCCTCCTCGGCCAGCCACGCGCCCACACCCCCCTCCCGGCCTGTTTCCCACGGCGGCAGACCCCAACTCGACCCCCCCCCCCCACTCGCTCCAGCACCTCCTTGACCATAGCAGCAGCAACTCGATTCTCCCGCCCCCCCGGCGAGGACCCATCCTGGCTGTTTTACTCCCCCATTGCACTTCCGCAAGTCAGCTGACTCCTGCTGACCCCGGCCACTCCCGCCTCTCCTTCGACTCCTCCCATTGTGTGACACACCCTCCTCTTCCGTTCCCCATCCACAGGCTCTCCCCCTCCCCTTTCCATCCTAAGCGCGGGAAACAACCCTCGCTTCCCCGCCCTGGCTCCGCCCCCTCCAGTCTTTGGCGCGGGAAAAAGCCCGTGTTTTCCACCTACCCGGCCCCGCCACCTCTGACGCAGCTCCTTTTACCAGCCCAGTCCCCTCACCCCCGACTCAGGCCTCCCCCTCCCCCGCGGGGCCCCATCACACCACCGGCCATCCACCCCTGTCCCCTTTGCTTACCCCCCTCCAAGAGCCCCCCCGACCAACCCAACCAAAACAGTGCCCATCCCGCCCTAACCACCCTCACCGACCAGAAAGAGAAAAATACAAAAGAAAAAAAAGAATCCAAGAGCAAAGGACCCTCCCCCTCCAAAAGTAACATATCAACCGCAATCCCCAAACGCCCATCCTGACCCTCAATCTGTGTCCAACCTCTCGGCCTGAACAAAGGCCCACGCCTCCTCCAGAGACTCAAAATAATGGTGCCGGTCCTTGTAGGTGACCCACAGTCGCGCCGGCTGCAACATGCCAAACTTCACCCCCTTCCTGTGCAGCACCGCCTTTGCTCGATTGTACCCGGCCCTCCTCTTCGCCACCTCCGCACTCCAGTCCTGGTATATTCGAACCTCCGCGTTCTCCCACCTGTTGCTCCTCTCCTTCTTGGCCCACCTGAGCACACACTCCCGATCGACGAACCGATGAAACCGCCTGCGGAGCCTCCTCGCCAGCACTCTATGGGCCTCCTCCAGCTCCAGTAGCCCCTGGAAGGACCCCGCTCCTATCAGCGAGTTCAACATGGTGACCACATAGGCCCCCATGTCCGGCCCCTCCAGCCCCTCCGAGAGGCCCAGAATCCGCATTTTCTTCCGCCTCGACCGATTCTCCTTCTCCTCGAACCGCTCCTGCCATTTCTTGTGGAGCGCCTCGTGCGCCTCCACCTTTACCGCTAGGCCCAAGATCTCGTCCTCGTTGTCGGAGATCTTTTGTCGGGCCTCGCGGATCGCCACCCCCTGGGCCGTCTGTGTCTCCAGCAGCGCATCAATAGAAGCCTTCATCGGCTCCAGCAGGTCCGCTTTAATCTCTCTGAAGCAGCGCTGTTGCTCCTGCGCCCACTGCATCCACGCTGCCTGGTGTCCGCCCGTGGCCATTTTGTTCTTCTTCCATCGCACCTTCTTCGGGTCCACCACCACCTTTTTAGTCGCCCCGCTCCTGGTAAAAGCCATATACTATCGAGGAATTGTTGTAATCTCCTTCCCGCACCGGGAAACGTCGTAAAAGTGCCGTCGGGGGCCCTGAAAAGAGCCCAAACGTCAGTTTTTGCGGGAGCCGCCGAATGTGCGACTTAGCTCCGCATAGCCGCAACTGGAACTCAATTATCAGACTGCTTGTCTGACATCCAGTACTCTGTTTCTCTTTGGCACCCTGCTCCCCCAACTCCCTTCTCCCTACCATTGAAAGCTATGCCACAAGCAGCCTTCCTGCTTGTGGCATAGCTTCCAATGGTAGGGAGAAGGTACCATTCTCCCTGGAGGCTGGAATTCCCTCCCTCAATCTCATGCAAATATTCCTTTTTCCCTGTGGCCTGGTCATCCCCTATAGACATCTATAATGGAGGTAGGATATTAATAGGTAGCACAAGTGGATAGCACTGTTGCTTAACAGCGCCAGGGTCCCAGGTTTGATTCCCGGCTTGGGTCTCTGTCTGTGCGGAGTCTGCCCGTTCTCCCCGTGTCTGCGTGGGTTTCCTCTGGGTGCTCCGGTTTCCTCCCACAGTCCAAAGATGTGCAGGTTAGGTGGATTGGCCGTGCTAAATTACCCTTAGTGTCCAAAACAGTTAGGAGGGGTTATTGGGTTACGGGGATAGGGTGGAAGTGAGGGCTTAAGTGAGTCGGTGCAGACTCGATGGGCCAAATGGCCTCCTTCTGCACTGTGTGTTCTATGTAACTCACCCCCTTCACTCTGCCTTGTGAAACCTATTTAGCAAAGTTGTGGAAGATTTATGGAGGGTACAGAAACATTTTTATGAAAACGGTTTCATAACTGCTTAGGGAAGAGAAAGTTGAGAAGAGATTTGATACAGACTCTCAACATCATGAGGGGTCTGGACTGAACAGATAGAGAGGAATTGTTCCCATTGGCAGAAGGATCGTAAACTGATTTAAGGTGAATGGCAAAAGAACCAAAAGAGATATCAGAAAAAGAAACCATTTTACACAATGTGATTGGGGAGTGGAATGCACTGAACTATTTGGGACTTCTGGAGCACTGGCAGTGTGGTGGAGGTTTTCAACAAGGAATTGGATAATTATCTGAAGAGAGAGAATTGGCAGGGCTATGGGAAAAGACAGAGGAGAGTGGGCGGGGGGAGCCAGGTGGGTTACAACAAGCCGGATAGTCGTCTCCTGGGCTGAACCATTCAGTGGTTCTAAGTATTTCAGGATAATCAAAACAGAAAATGTTGAAATACTCAGCAGACCTGGCAGCATCTGTGGAGAGAAACCGAGTTATTGTTTCAGTTCGATTGATTACCTTTCTTGATATTTCTTGACACTAACGTTTCTGATCTGATTTAGGTTTTTTGTCTTGCAGACACTCAGTCTGGTCTGATTGCTATCAGGTTGACTCATAGTGTTTGTAATAAAAATATAGTTGTCTTAAAAGACTAGAAATGTTCAGTTCCGGTTTGATAGATGGTATAAACTTCTTTTTGAACAAGATATTAGGATCTGGTCTTCTATAATAGAGACAGTGTAATCCATTTTTGTCAGTTTGATTATATCTTTACAAATAAAATGTCTCCACCAGCTCTTAAATCTGTCTCCTTTTTCTCCTGGCCTTTCAGGGCTGATGGAAACTTTCCATTGCACAGATTTTGAAATTGCTGATATTTTTGGTAAAGGGGATTCCACATGGAAATGTTTAGAACAAATATTCAGTAAGCACTTCCTTCTATGCGTTATCTTTAATTATGTGGTTAATACAAATATGATGACAGCAGAGACGAGAGTCACCTAAAAATAATTGACAGACTTGACTGGGTAAGATATAATATCTGTGCATTTTTGTGATGGTTGGTTTTGAAGAGGTGTCATCTGTTTTTAAATCAAAGAAAGACTTACATTTATATTGCATCTCTCACTACCTCAATGTCCCAAAGCCACAACCAATGATCAACGCCAGCCTCCCAGGCGATCTCGATCCACTGCAGTTCGCCTATCACCCCAACCGGCCCACAGCAGATGCTATCTCCCTGGCTCTACAATCAAAACTCGAACACCACGATAACTAGGACACCTACGTAAGACTGCTGTTCATAGACTACAGCTCCGCCTTCAACACCATTATCCCGACAAGACTTAAACCAAACTCTGCAATCTTGGACTTGACCCCTCCCTGTGCAGCTCGATCCTTGACTTCCTCACCAACAGACCGCAATCCGTCAGGATAGGCAACAGCACTTCCATAATAGTTCTCAACACCGGGGCCCCGCAAGGATGTGTGCTCCGTCTTCTACTTTACTCCCTGTACATACACGACTGTGTGGCAGGATTTATCTCCAACTCCATCTATAAGTTGGCGGATGATACGACTGTGGTGGGTCGTATCACAAACAACGACGAATCAGACTACAGAAGGGACAAAGATCACTTGGTTGCATGGTGTACCGAAAACAACCCCTCTCTAAATGTTGGTAAGACCAAGGAACTGGCCTTTCCGCACTGTAACCAATCACTGTTTGTCGATGTACAATTTGTCAATGTACTCTGTCGATTATTCTTTTTTTCTACTATGTACGTATTGTGTACGTTCCCTTGCCACAGAAAAATACTTTTTACTATACTTCGATACATGTGACATTAAATCAAATCAATCAATAAATCAAATCACTCAATCAACCCTTTTGAAGTGTAGTCACTGTTCTGAAGTTGGATACCTGGCATCCAATTTGTGTATGCACGGCCACAGATCCGGACATTCTCCGGCTGTTTTTGGCATGAGAGCGGGGAGTTTTACCTGGCGCCGCTGCTAGTCTCACCGGTCCCGGACTCGGTGCGGGTTCGACGCTGATTTTGTCGTAAAACGCCACAGTTCCACGCCAGCACGGCCCTTAGCCACAAAACCGGAGAATTCAGCCCCTGTCTCTACCTCTGCCAATGGAATAGGTGTTACATCATGTAGAAATAGAAATATTAAGAAAGATAGAGGTTATAGTTGCATATGAGCATCTGAGACTTCTATTTTTTTTAAATAGATTTAGAATACCCTATTATATTTTTTCAATTAAGGGGCAATTTAGCGTGGCCTGTCCACCTACCCTGCACATCTTTGGGTTGTGGGAGTGAAACCATCGCAGACACGCGGGGAATGTGCAAACTCCACATGGACAGTGACCCGGGGCCAGGATCAAACCAAGATTTTTTAAAAATGCATAAAGAAAGGGGGCGGGATTCTCCACTCCCGCGCCGGTTGGGAGAATCGCCTGGGCCGCCAAAATTTCCCGCAACGCCGGTCCGACGCCCTCCCGCGATTCTCCCAAGCAGCGGGAATGGCCCCGTCGTGTTCCGCAGGCCGGAGAATCGCCCGAGACACCCAAAATGGCGATTCTCCGGCACCCCTGCTATTCTCAGGCCCGGATGGGCCGAGCGGCCAGCCCAAAATGGCGGATTCCCCCCGGCGCCGTCCACACCTGGTCGCTGCCGTCGGGAACAGCGCGGGAACGCTGAGGGGGCGGCCTGTGGGGGGGGGGGGATCCTGCATCAGGGGGTACCTCAAATATGGGGTGGCCCGCGATCGGTGCCCACCGATCGTCGGGCTGTCCTCTCTGAAGGAGGACCTCCTTCCTTCCACAGCCCCGCAAGATCCGTCCGCCATCTTCTTGCGGGGCAGATTCGGAGAGGACGGCAACCATGCATGCGCGGGTGACGGCAGATATGCGGTGCCGGCCGCGTCATGTATGCGGCGCCGCCTTTACGCGGCGACAAGGCCTGCCGCGTGTAGATGACGCGGCCCCGCTCCTGGCCCATTATCGGGCACTGAATCGGTCGGGATAGTGGCCGTTTCGCGCCGTCGTGAACCTCGACGGCGTTCACGACGGCTTGGGCACTTCGGCGCGGGCGTGGAGAATTCCGCCCAGGAATTAGGCCTTGATGACCTAAGCCTCAGAGCCGAGGCTTCCAGCCAGAACAGTACCTTCGTTGGTAGTCACCATCCGTTGATGCGCACCACACGGTCAGGGGCTGGGGGGAGCCCGCCCGGAAAGAGATGTGCCACGAAAGGCAGGGCCCCACCCCAACTTCTTCCTGCCACCACAAACAAGCGAGGATTTAAACATTCCAATTTGGTTCTATCATGCAAAAACACCGACCAACAATTCTCAGAACATAATATAAACTTTGTGAATCAAGAAAAGGCAGAAATGAAATTTGTGCAAGGATGAAAAGATGGATTAAAAAATGAGCAGAACTGGAGCTCACGAAACTGCAGCTGCTTGTACACATACGATGCGTGATCCCCGCAGCTGCTTGTACACACACATCACGTGACCCCCGCAGCCACTTGTACACATACGTTGCGTGATCCCCGCAGCTGCTTGTACACACACATCACGTGACCCCCGCAGCCGCTTGTACACACATCACGTGATCCCCGCAGCCGCTTGTACACACACATCACGTGATCCCCGCAGCCGCTTGTACACACACATCACGTGACCCCTGCAGCTGCTTGTACACACACATCACGTGATCACCGCAGCCGCTTGTACATAGACATCACGTGATCCCCGCAGCCGCTTGTACACACACATCACGTGACCCCCCTGCAGCCGCTTCTACACACACATCACGTGACCCCCGCAGCCGCTTGTACACACACATCTCGTGATCTCCCACAGTTGCTTGTGTACACACATCACGTGATCCCTGCAGCCGCTTGTACACACACATCTCGTGATCCCGCAGCTGCTTGTACACAGACATCACGTGATCCCGCAGCTGCTTGTACACAGACATCACGTGATCCCGCAGCTGCTTGTACACACACATCACGTGACCCCCCCTGCAGCCGCTTCTACACACACATCACATGACCCCCGCAGCCGCTTGTACACACACATCTCGTGATCTCCCACAGTTGCTTGTGTACACACATCACGTGATCCCTGCAGCCGCTTGTACACACATCTCGTGATCCCGCAGCTGCTTGTACACAGACATCACGTGATCCCGCAGCTGCTTGTACACAGACATCATGTGATCCCGCAGCTGCTTGTACACACACATCACGTGACCCCCGCAGCCGCTTGTACACACCCATCACGTGACCCCCGCAGCCGCTTGTACACGTACATCACCTGATCCCCGCAGCCGCTAGTACACACACATCACGTGATCCCTGCAGCCGCTTGTACACACACATCACGTGATCCCCGCAGCCACTTGTACACACACATCACGTGATCCCCGCAGCCACTTGTACACACACATCTCGTGATCTCTCACAGTTGCTTGTGTACACACATCACGTGACCCCACAGCTGCTTGTACACACGTCACGTGAACCCCCCACAGCTGCTTGTACACACGTCACGTGAACCCCCCGCAGCCGCTTGTACACACATATCACATGAACCCCCCGCAGCCGCTTGTGTACACACATCACGTGACCCCCTGCAGCCACTTCTACACACACATCACGTGACCCCCTGCAGCCGCTTGTACACACACATCTCGTGATCTCCCACAGTTGCTTGTGCACACACATCATGTAAACCCCCACAGGCTCTTGTAGACACACTTCACGTGACCCCCCCCCACAGCCGCTTGTACACACATCACGTGAACCCCTCACAGCCGCTTGTGTACACACATCACGTGATCCCACAGCTGCTTGTACACACTCATCACGTGATCCCGGCAGCCGCTTGTACACACACATCACGTGAACCCCTCGCAGCCGGTTGTGTGTACACATCACGTGATCCCGCAGCCGCTTGTACACACTCATCACGTGATCCCGGCAGCCGCTTGTACACACACATCACGTGAACCCCTCGCAGCCGGTTGTGTGTACACATCACGTGATCCCGCAGCCGCTTGTACACACTCATCACGTGATCCCGGCAGCCGCTTGTACACACACATCACGTGACCTCCCGCAGCCGCTTGTACACACACATTACATGACCCCCGCAGCCGCTTGTAAACACACACATCACGTGACCCCTCCGCTTTTTTTTGATTAGGCACTTTATAACTTCCTGACCAAACTCCACACCGACAGTGACCTGGGACCGGGATCAAACCCGGATCCCCGGCCGGATGGTATTTTTGACCTCATGGTGAGCTAGTGTTGCGCTGAGATGGTGGTGGATAACGTGTTACAGGATGGTGTCGAGGACGCTTGTGTTGAAGGCCGTGTCTTGATTGAGGAGGTCCTCTAAGTGCTCTCTCCAGTGCACATTGACTGCCTCTCAGTCTTCGTTGAGCGCCTCTCTGTTTTTGGCTCTCAGTGGGTTGGGCTCCTGGGTATTCGGACTGTCGATGGTTTTGATTGTTTTGCAGAAGCCAAGCACATAGTGGTTGTCGGTGAATTGCTGAGTCTCCTGCGCTCTTTCCACCCACCATCTTCTTTAGATCGCAGGTTCTTTGGTGCACCTCAGCCTTCAGTTGCCTGGAGGCTTGTTTCCTCTCACTCGAGTTTTGGTGGAGCTGCCAGTTCAGGAACATCTTGCGCTTGCGATCAAGCAGATCCTGGATCTCCTGATCATTCTCATCAAATTAGTCTTGGTATTTCCTGATCGAGAGTCCAAGCGTCTCCTCGCAGGTGCTGACTATGGTAGTGTTTAAGGCGGACCAGGCGCTGTGGGTGTTGTGCGGCTCTGGCTCGTTGAATGTCGCCAAGTTAGTTGTTTGGTGCCGGCTGAGTAGCTCTTTCTTCTCGGGGTCTTTGACTCCAGCGATATTGAATCTCGTGCGGCAGAGTTTCTTCGACCTGTGTTGGTTTGGGCCCAGGGTGATGGAGATGGTAGCGCGGATTAGTCGGTGATCAGTCCAGAAATCGTTGGTTCCGGTCATGTTGCAGGTGATGCTGTCTCTTTGCGGTCCCTTGCCCGGTCGATGACATAGTCTCTTTGGAGTGGAGTTGTTGCCATGAGGTCTTCTGCTTGTCCCTCTGGTGGAACAGGGTGTTTGTGATGACAAGATCATGTTCCAAACATTTTGTCAGGAGGAGGACTCTGTTGGCATTTGTTTTCCCTATGCCTTCCCTGCCTAACACGCCTTTCCAAAGGCTTGCATCATTCTCCTGTATTGAAGTCGCTGAGGAGAATCAACTTGTCTCCCTTTGGGGTGCGGGACAGTGATTGGTCGATGCTGGAGCAGAATGCCTCCTATTGTCACGTTGGTTGCTTCTAAGGTTGGGTCGTAGGTACTGACGGTTTTGCTGGACCAGGGTAAGCCTTAGGGTGATGAGTCGTTCGTTCACCCCAGGTGGGGTTCGTTGAGACGTCTACTAAATCGTTTTTTACGGTGAATCTGATCCCGTAGAGATAGCATTCTTCTTCTGGTTTGCCTTTCCAGAAGAAGGTATACCCGTCACCTTGTTCTTTCAGCTGGCCGTCTCCTGCCAGTCGTGTCTCACTTAGGGCAGTGATGTCAATATTGTGGCGTTGGAGTTCCCGGCCTATGATGGCGGTATGATGTTCAGGTCTGTTGCTGTTGTCCATGAGAGTCCTGACGTACCAGGTCCCAAAATTCTTTTGGGTGATTGGGATGCAAGATGTATGGATTCTTTTAATGTGGGGTGGTGGTTGCACACCAAGCACCACAAGATCCCAGTGGAGCGAGATCTTGGCCCAGTGGCAGGGAAGTTCGAGGCAACTGGAGGCCAGCCTTTGCTGCAGGACGGGGACTAACACACACTCATTGTCTTCCTATCATCTGCCTGCCTGTCAGGGATGTCACATTTAAAGTATGACGTCGTTTTCATTTCCCCTCCCCCTCATGCCTCAGTCTCACCCTATTGCTGCTCCCCTCGCCCCGCTGCTGCTCCCCTCGCCCTGCTGCTGCTCCCTCGCCCTACTGCTGCTCCCCTCGCCCCGCTGCTGCTCCCCTCGCCCCGCTGCTGCTCCCCTCGCCCCGCTGCTGCTCCCCTCGCCCCGCTGCTGCTCCCCTCGCCCCGCTGCTGCTCCCCTCGCCCCGCTGCTGCTCCCCTCGCCCCGCTGCTGCTCCCCTCGCCCCGCTGCTGCTCCCCTCGCCCCGCTGCTGCTCCCCTCGCCCCGCTGCTGCTCCCCTCGCCCCGCTGCTGCTCCCCTCGCCCCGCTGCTGCTCCCCTCGCCCCGCTGCTGCTCCCCTCGCCCCGCTGCTGCTCCCCTCGCCCCGCTGCTGCTCCCCTCGCCCCGCTGCTGCTCCCCTCGCCCCGCTGCTGCTCCCCTCGCCCCGCTGCTGCTCCCCTCGCCCCGCTGCTGCTCCCCTCGCCCCGCTGCTGCTCCCCTCGCCCCGCTGCTGCTCCCCTCGCCCCGCTGCTGCTCCCCTCGCCCCGTTGCTGCTCCCCTCGCCCCGCTGCTGCTCCCCTCGCCCCGCTGCTGCTCCCCTCGCCCCGCTGCTGCTCCCCTCGCCCCGCTGCTGCTCCCCTCGCCCCGCTGCTGCTTTTCTCGCCCCGCAGCTGCTCCCCTCGCCCCGCAGCTGATCCTCCCCTCGCCCCGCTGCTGCTCCCCTCGCCCCGCTGCTGCTCCCCTCGCCCCACTGCTGCTTTTCTCGCCCCGCAGCTGCTCCCCTCGCCCCGCAGCTGATCCTCCCCTCGCCCCGCTGCTGCTCCCCTCGCCCCGCTGCTGCTCCCCTCGCCCCGCTGCTGCTCCCCTCGCCCCGCTGCTGCTCCCCTCGCCCCGCTGCTGCTCCCCTCGCCCCGCTGCTGCTCCCCTCGCCCCGCTGCTGCTCCCCTCGCCCCGCTGCTGCTTTTCTCGCCCCGCTGCTGCTCCCCTCGCCCCGCTGCTGCTCCCCTCGCCCCGCAGCTGCTCCCCTCGCCCCGCAGCTGCTCCCCTCGCCCCGCAGCTGATCCTCCCCTCGCCCCGCTGCTGCTCCCCTCGCCCCGCAGCTGCTCCCCCTCCCCCACCCCCCACTGCTGATCCTCCTCTCTTCCCGCTGCTGCTCCTCTCGCCCCGCTGCTGCTCCCCTCTTCCTGCTGCTGCTCCCCTCTTCCCGCTGCTGCTCCCCTGGCCCCGCTGCTGCTCCCCTGGCCCCGCTGCTGCTCCCCTGGCCCCGCTGCTGCTCCCCTGGCCCCGCTGCTGATCCCCTGGCCCCGCTGCTGATCCCCTGGCCCCGCTGCTGATCCCCTGGCCCCGCTGCTGATCCCCTGGCCCCGCTGCTGATCCCCAGGCCCCGCTGCTGATCCCCTGGCCCCGCTGCTGATCCCCTGGCCCCGCTGCTGATCCCCTGGCCCCGCTGCTGATCCCCTGGCCCCGCTGCTGATCCCCTGGCCCCGCTGCTGATCCCCTGGCCCCGCTGCTGATCCCCTGGCCCCGCTGCTGATCCCCTGGCCCCGCTGCTGATCCCCTGGCCCCGCTGCTGATCCCCTGGCCCCGCTGCTGATCCCCTGGCCCCGCTGCTGATCCCCTGGCCCCGCTGCTGATCCCCTGGCCCCGCTGCTGATCCCCTGGCCCCGCTGCTGATCCCCTGGCCCCGCCGCTGATCCCCTGGCCCCGCCGCTGTTCCCCTCGTCCCGCCGCTGATCCCCTCGTCCCGCTGCTGATCCTCCCCTCGCCCCGCTGCTTTTGTAATGATTCCATTGTTCATTTGCATTCATGAGGCGCTGTGGGCCATCAACAGCAGCAGAATTGTATTCAACCACAATCTGCAACCTCATGGCCCAGCATATCCCCCCACATGTATCATTACCTGCAAGCCAGGGGATCAACCCTGGTTCAAAGAAGAGTGCTGGAGGGCATGCCAGAAGCAACATCAAGCATACCTAAAAATGAGGTGTCAACCTGGTGACGCTACTACACAGGACTACTTGCCTACCAGACAGCATACGCAGCAAGTAATAGACAGCGCTAAGCGATTCCACAACAAACGCATCAGACCTAAGCTCTGTAGGCCTGTCACATCCAGCCATGAATGGTGGTGGACAATTAAACAACTCACTGGAGGAGAAAGCTCCATAAATATCCCCATCCTCAATGATGGAGGAGCCCAGCACATATGTGCAAAAGGCTGAGACATTCGCAGCAATCTTCAGCCAGAAGTGCAGAGTGGATTTGACAAAGGGTCATCTGGACTCGAAACGTTTGCTCCTTTTTCTCCCTATAGATGCTGCCAGACCTGCTGAGATTTTCCAGCATTTTCTCTTTGGGTGCCGAGTGGATGATCCATCTCGGTCTCCTCCGGAGGTCTCCAGCATCACAGATGTCAATCTTCAGCCAATACGATTCACTCTACATGAAATCAAGAAATGGTTGAAGGCACTGGATACTGAAAAGGCTATGAGCTCTGACAATATCCCAGCAATAGTACTGAAGATTTGTGCTCCAGAACTTGCCGCACCCCTAGCCAAGCTGTTCCAGTACAGCTACAACACTGGCATCTACCCAGCAATGTGGAAAATTGCCCAGGTGTGTCCTGTGCACAAGAAACAGGACAAATCCAACCCAGCCAATTACCGTCCTATCAGTCTACTCTCCAACATCAGCAAAGTGATGGAAGGAGTCATCAACTGTGCCGTTAATAATAATAATAATAATAATAATAATAATAATAGCTTATTGTCACAAGTAGGCTTCAATGAAGCCCCTAGTTGCCACATTCCGGCGCCTGTTCGCGAGGCCGGTACGGGAATTGCGGCAGTTACTTAGCAATAACCTGCTCACGGACGTTCAGTTTGGGTTCCGCCAGGGTCATTCAGCTCCTGATCTCATTACAGACTTGATTCAAACATGGACAAAAGAGCTGAATGCCAGAGGTGAGGTGAGAGTGACTGCCCTTGACATCAAGGCAGCATTTGACCGAGTATGGCATCAAGGAGCCCCGGCAAAACTGGAGTCAATGAGAATCATGGGGAAAACTCTCTGCTGGTTGGTGGCATACCTGACACAAAGGAACATAGTTGTGGTGGTTGGAGGTCAATCATCTCAGCTCCAGGACATCACAGCAGGAGTCCCTCAAGGTAGTGTCCTAGGCCCAGCCATCTTCAGCTGCTTCATCATTGACTTTCCTTCCATCATAAGGTCAGAAGTGGGGATATTTGCGGATGACTGCACAATGTTCAGCACCGTTCGCGACTCCTCAGATAATGAAGCAGTCCATGTCCAAATGCAGCAAGACCTGGATAATATCCAGGCTTGGGCTGACAAGTGGTAAGCTACATTCGAACCACACAAGTGCCAGCCAATGACCATCTCCAATACGAGAGGATCTAACCACTGCCCCTGATATTAATGGCAATACTATCGCTGAATTCCCCACAATCAACATCTTGGGGTCTACCATTGATCAGAAACTGAACTGGATGAGCCATATTAATACTGTGGCTACCAGAGCAGGTCAAAGACTAGGAATTCTACAGTGATCACCTCCTTATCCCACAAAGCCTGTTCACCATCTACAAAGCACATGTCAGGAGTGTAATGGAATACTCTCCACTTGCCGGGATGAGTACACCTCCAACAATACTCAAGAAGCTCAACACCATCCATGACAAAGCAGCCCGCTTCATTGCTCCCCCTTCCACAAACATTCAATCCCTCCACACCGACGAACAGTGGCAGCCCCGTGTACCATCTACAAGATGCACTGCAGGAACTCGTCAAGGTTTCTTGGGCAGAACCTTCCAAACCCACGTCGACTACCATCTATAAGGACAAGAGCAGCAGATACCTGGGAACTCCACCACCTGGAGGTGCCCCTCCAAATCACTCACCACCCTGACTTGGAAATATATCGCTGTTCCTTCACTGTCACTGGGGCAAAATCCTGTAAATCCCTTTCTAAGAGCACTGTGGGTGTACCTACACCTCGGACTGCAGCAGTTCAAGAAAGCAACTCACCACCACCTTCTGAAGGGCAACTAGGGATAGGCAATAAATGTTCGCCTAACTAGCGATGCTCATTGCTGTAAAATGAATTAAACATTTTTTTTAACAGTCCTGCCTCTACCTCATCACAGATTTACTCTTTTGTTGTTTCTTCCCCTACACCCCCTCATGCCTGTGCTTTTAAAATCTGTAACATTGGTAATACAGCAGTTATCATGGGGAATTTTAATCTACATGTCGATTGGTTTAACCAGGTTGGTCAAGGCAGCCTTGAGGAGGAGTTTATAGAATGTATCCGCGATAGTTTCCTCGAACAGTATGTAATTGAACCTATGAAGGAACAGCGGTCCTAGATCTGGTCCTGTGAAATGAGACAGGACTGATTAATGATCTCATAGTTAGGAATCCTCTCGGAAGGAGCGATCACAATATGGTGGAATTTAAAATATAGATGGAGGGTGAGAAGGTAAAATCAAGCACTAGTGTTTTGTGCTTAAACAAAGGAGATTACAATGGGATGAGAGAAGTGCTGGCTAAGGTAGACTGGGAGCAAAGACTTTATGGTGAAACAGTTGAGGAACAGTGGAGAACCTTCCAAGCAATTTTTCACTGCTCAGCAAAAGTTTATACCAACAAAAAGGAAGTACGGTAGAAAGGGGGAAAATCGACTGTGGCTATCTAAGGAAATAAGGGAGAGTATCAAATTGAAGGAAAAAGCATACAAAGTGGCAAAGATTAGTGAGAGACTAGAGGATTGGGAAATATTTAGGGGACAACAGAAAGCTACTAAAAAGCTATAAAGAAGAGTAAGATAGATTATGATAGTAACCTTGCTCAGAATATAAATCTACTTCCCCTTATTTTGGAGCATAGCCTCAAAATAAGGGGAAGTAGATATAGGACTGAGTTTTGGAGAAACCTCTTCACCCAAAGGGTTGTGAATCTATGGAATTCCCTGCCCAGTGAATCAGTTGAGGCTCCTTTATTAAATGTTTTCAAGATAAAGATAGATAGTTTTTTTAAGAATAAAGGAATAAAGGGTTATGGTGTTCGGGTGGGAAAGTGGAGCTGAGTCCACAAAAGATCAGCCATGATCTCATTGAATGGTGGAGCAGGCTCGAAGGGACAGACAGCCTATTCCTGCTCCTACTTCTTATATTAATCTGCTATCTGCACAGGTGCTGCCAGAGCTGAAATTCCTATCATTTCCAGTTGATGTTTCAGATTTCCATCATCTGCAGTATCTTGTGCTTGCCACTTGTCACAGCACGGTAGCACAGTGGTTAGCACTGTTGCTTCACCAGCGCCAGGGTCCCGGGTTCGATTCCCACTTGGGTCACTGTGTTTGCAGAGTCTGCACGTTCTCCCTTTGACTACGTGGGTTTCCTCCGGGTGCTCCGGTTTCCTCCCACAGGTCCCGAAAGACGTACTGTTAGGTGAATTGGACATTCTGAATTCTCCCTCAGTGTACCCAAACAGACGCTGGAATGTGGTGACCAGGGGATTTTCACAGTAATGTTAATGTAAGCCTCCTTATGACAATAATAAAAAGATTAAGATTATTATTATTCCATTTTAGGTATTTTTCTGCATAAAAGTTTATTCTTTTTCCGTTTCTTTGCAGGTTATCAATATGGCAACTTCCCAAGCATTAGGGGTCCTAGTTTATGTAAGGCCTGGCTTGCCACTTCAGGATATGAACTGTCAAGGAGCAGAGTGCCTCACTGCCATAAATATCCCAGCCTCAATAATGCATTTTCAGAAAGATGTGATTGATGCATTAAGGTAAACTTTCAAATTTTTTTTCTTTACTAATTCATTTCATATATTAGAATTACACTGGTTCAGGGTGGTTACAGAGTTTATACAGTGGTTGCAGATGTATTACTGGATCAGTTTGGTATCAGACTCCCTCGGAACATATTTCAGTTAGGTGCCATTTTATGCATGTTCTGCCAAGCTACAGATATGTTGCCAGTTTTGCCTCATATTGCACTGCATGTCTACAATATGCAATAGATCTTAAAGTGGTGTCAACTATTTTGATTAACACAAATAACAAGTAAACTAAATCAAATAAACTGAGGGACAAATTAATGGGGCAGTCCCTTATAGGGAAACTGAATTAAACAAATAGCAAATCACAAATGAGCCTTAAAACAAATAATGCCAAAAAGTTATTACTTCTGCTGGTCATTAAACCAACAGAGCAAAGCTTAGCTGTTGAATCTTTGCACTATTGTGTTGCTGTGTGATGACAGCAAGATAACTGGGCTCTCTTGAAGGCCTTTGTCAGGCGTGGTTAACTTCTCCAGAAGCTTTTTACTAGAGAATGAATTACATAGCATTACACAGACCTTAATACCAATTGACATTGATAGCTATCCCAGTCAATAAGGGAACTGATTTTGAGTTGATGTAAATGTGGAGTCATCCCACATATTTTCTTTCTGTGGGTCTCTTTATGACAGTGGAGCCAAGTCTTTGAGATGGGACTTCAACCCACAGCAGTCTGACTCAGATGAGAATGCTTCCAGCTGAGCCACAGTTGACTGACTCCAGGAATTGAATGTAAAAAGCAGAAGAATGCCAAATGGAGTTCAATCTCCAACAACTGATGTAAATTAAATGCAAGTTTAAAAGTACCTGAATATGCAGTTGTGCATTTTAATTCATCTTCCTCACATTTGTCAATCTTACTTATGTTTTCATACTTGTACTTGCCATAAAATAGTTTTAAAATGACTGAAATCAACAGGAGGGTGTTGCTGACTGGGTGAGTGTTTTGTGTAATATCTCCATTCAGTCCACAACGGTGACCCCCAAGCTTCCATTTGCCTTTCATTCCACATTTCCACCTGGCTCACACTCTGATTTTTCTGTACTTTGCCCGTTGCAGTGTTTCAGTGAAGCTGAACACAAGTTTCAGGAACAGCACCTCATATTTTGACTGGGCACTTTACAGCCCTCTGTATTCAACAATTTTAGATCATAACCTCCATCTTAATTTTGTGTTTTTTTGCTGCTTGTGTTTTCCCTCTCTTGTTTCACCCTTATTTCCTTTACTTTGCATTCAGAGAGCAGCCAGGCAGAATCCTGCAATTCATATCTGCTCTCGACACATCTTTTTCCTTCTTTATTTGTTCCATTTCCACACACTTTGGACTGGAACTATTAAACCTTTTGCCATTTGATCTCTCCTGACCTCTACCCTTCTGTTCTATGTTCTTTTTCTCACTCTCCATCTTTCACTTGCTCAAAATCTATTATATTTCTAACTTTTTCAAGTTCTGATGAAAGACCTGAAACATTAGGCTGAATTATATGGACCCCCGCAGTTGGGAAAGCAACTGGCTGGGTCTGTAAATTAGGGCAGTGTATCATCGGCATGTGCCTGCTGGCTGCACGCCCACCCCCACCATGATTTTATGAGTGGTGGGATGGCATCAGGTGTATCGCCTACTGTAGCCTAATTGAGGCCCTTAAGTGGCCATTTGATGTCTCATTAAGGTTGCCATCAACCTGCCGCTTGGATTAAATTGATGGTGGGAGAGGCCCACGTGGATTCCAGAAGGTGGGCAGGAGGGGATATTCCTTAACTGTTCTCCTTGGCCTATCAAAGGGCTCCCCAAAGTTCTAAATCTTCCTCCCCATGTTCCCCTTCTCATGGTCTCTCAAAACCTGACCCAGCCCTCCCTGAAACCCTAACCCTTAAAAACAAAACCCTGATCCATTGCAGCTTGCTTCCACAATGCCCAAGTGCCGTGCCTGCAGTGACCACCTCGCCCACTGGTGCTACCAGTACTGGAGAGAGCTGTTGGCCCCCGATTATTCAACAGCTCTCTAAGATGAGAGTTTCTGTCCCTAAGGGGGCAGAAATTCCGCTTTACATCTATTAATAGCCAATTGTCCGTTAAATGGCTGTGGGGGAGCCAGTAATCCCCTCAACGGGTTTTTTTAGCTGTGGGTAGACACAGTGACTCTGTGTCTTTCTCTACAATGCTGACGGACCTGCTGAATATTTTCTGTTTTATTTTATATGTTATTGTAAGAGTCCTTCCTGTTTGTTTCCTTTGTCCCCATTTCTTTTATGTTATTTTATTATTTTGGTGTGTGAACCCATAATCAGAATGTGCCATTAAGCAGAAGACTCAAGTTTGAAGCAGCCCGCTTGTCAGGAGACTCACAGATTTTGTTTTTGGAAAGGAGAAGTCAGACTCCTTGTCACCAAGCGGATCTTAGGAACCAGGTTTGGAAGTAGTTGGAAGTTGGATCGGTTGGTTGGCCAGGGACAGTGGTCTGCCTGACAACGGTCATTAATTAAGACTATAAGACCATAAGACATGGAGCAGAATTAGGCCATTCGATCCATTGAATTTGCTCCGCCATTCAATCATGGCTGATATTTTTGTCATCCCTAACCTCCTGCCTTCCCCCATAACCCCATAACCCTTATTTAAAAAAAAAAATATTTTTTAATTCTCCTTTTTCACATTTTCTCTCAAATTTACACCCACCAACAATAAACAATAATCAGTAACAAATATGTCAATCCCCATATCAATAACAACGATCCCATCGTCCCACCAAACCCCAAACATTAGCTCGCATGTTCACACAAACAAATGACAAAAAGGAATTAGGGATCACCCATAGTCGCCATTAACACACGCAGGCCCCCTCCCCCCAACCCTCCCACCCATCCCCCCCAACTAATGTTCGATGTTATCCAATTCTCAAAAGTGCATAATGAATAATGCCCATGAATTGTAGAACCCCTCCATCCTTCACCTCAGTTCAAACTTAACCTTCTCAAGAGTAAAAAATTCCACGCCAGGGCACAGGGCACAGGGTGGAGCGGTTGCTCTCCATCCCATCAGGATCCACCTTCGGGCGATCAATGAGGCAAAGGCTACAACATCTGCCTCCACACCTGTTTCCAACCCTGGCTGGTCCGACACCCCGAATATGGCCTCCCGGGGGCCCGGGTCCAGTTTCACGTGCACCACTTTAGAAATTATCCTAAAAACCTCCTTCCAGTAATCCTCTAGCTTTGGACAGGACCAAAACATATGAACGTGATTAGCGGGGCTCCCCCCGCAACGTTTATGCACATCTTCTACTCCTTCAAAGAACCGGCTCATCCTCGTCCTCATGAGGTGTGCTCTGTATACCACCTTTAGCTGTATCAGCCCCAACCTCGCGCACGAGGGTGAGGCATTCACTCTCCGGAGCATCTCACACCAAAACCCCTCCTCCATATCCTCTCCCAGCTCTTCCTCCCACTTTGCTTTGATCCCTTCCAGTGGTGCCTTCTCCTCTTCCAAAATAGCTCCGTAAACCGCTGACACTACCCCCTTCTCCAGTCCCCCTGTCGTCAGCACCTCCTCCAGCAATGTGGAGGCCGGCTCCACCGGGAAGCCCTGTGTCTCCTTTCTGGCAAAATCTCGAACCTACATGTATCTAAACATTTCCCCCTGCTCCAGCCCATACTTCACTTCCAGCTCCTTCAATCCTGCAAACTGACCCCTAAGATACAAATCTTTTAGTGTCTTAATCCCCTTCTCCTCCCATTTCTGAAAATTTCCATCCCACTTCCCTGGCTCAAATCTGTGGTTCCCCCGAATCTGCGTTTCCCTTGACCCTGCCCCCAACCCGAAGTGTTGGCGAAACTGCCTCCAAATTCTCAATGAAGTTATTATTAGCGGACTCCCTGAGTATTTCCCCGGGGCTATCGGGAACGGCGCTGTTGCTCGTGCTTTCAATCCCGACCCCCTGCACAAACTCTCCTCCATTCTGACCCACTGGGAATCAACCCCTCTGACCCAGCTCCGCACCTTCTCCACATTCGCCGCCCAGTAGTAATACATCAGTTTCGGAAGACCCAAACCCCCTGCTTGCCTTCCCCTCTGTAGCAGCACCTTTCTAACTCTGGCCACCTTCCCTCCCCATATGAACGACGTAATCCTTCCCTCAATCTCTCTGCAAAAAGAGTTTGGCAGGAAAATCGGCAGGCATTGAAAAATAAACAGAAATTGCGGCAACATGTTCATTTTAACCGCCTGTACCCGACCCGCCAGTGATAGAGGGAGACCATCCCACCTTGCCAGATCAGCTTTCACTCTCCCCACCAAACTAGAAATGTTGTACCTGCGGAGCCTCCCCCACTCCTGGGCAACCTGCACCCTCAGGTACCTAAAATGAGTCCCTGCCCTATGGAATGGCAGCCCCCCCACCCCTGCCCCCACTCCCGGCCGAGACACCACAAAATACTCATTCTTGTCGAGATTTAGTTTGTATCCAAAGAAAGACCCAAACACTTGCAGCAGCTCCAACATTCCCCCTATCGACACCATCGGTTCCGACACGTCTAACAAGTCATCGGCATACAAGGACACCCTATACTCTATCCCCCCCCGCACTATTCTTTTCCATACCCCCAAAATTTTTAATGCGATGGCCAATGGCTCAATCGCGAGTGCAAACAGCAGGTGGGACATAGGACATCCCTGCCTAGTCCCACGGTGGAGAGAAAAGTATCTTGAACTGATGTTGTTTGTGCGGAGACTTGCCCTCGGCTCCTTATATAGTAGCTTTTTTTTTTAATAAACAATTTTATTGAGGTATTTTTGGCATATAAAACAATGACATTGTACAGTACTGTACAAAAAAGAAAAGCAAATAACGCATAGTACCAACCACAACTCCATTCTCGCAAAGACCTGCCTAAACCACCCCCTACTCTACTCTACCCTAGCCCCCCCCCCCCGTGACGGTTAATTCTCCGCGAAGAAGTCAATGAATGGCTGCCACCTCCGGGCGAACCCTGATAGTGAACCTCTCAAGGCGAACTTAACATTCTCTCGACCGAGAAAGCTCACCATGTCCGATAGCCATACTTCGGTCTTCGGGGGCCTTGAGTCCCTCCATGCCAACAGTATTCGTCGCCGGGCTACCAGAGAGGCAAAGGCCAAGACGTCGGCCTCCTTCTCCTCCTAGACTCCCGGGTCCTCTGACACCCCAAAGATTGCCACCTCAGGACTCATTACCACCCCAGTTTCCAAAACCCGGGACATGATGTCCGCGAATCCCTGCCAGCACCCCCTGAGTTTAGGGCACGACCAGAACATGTGCACGTGATTAGCCGGCCCTCCGGCGCATCTGGCACACTTGTCCTCCAGCCCGAAGAATTTACTCATCCGGGCCACCGTCATGTGGGTCCGCTGCACGACCTTAAACTGGATCAGACTGAGCCTAGCACATGTTGCGGGCCAAATTCTCTCCGGGTTTCAATGATACCGTCCAGCCCCGCCATTGGGTCCGATACGTATAACAGCAGGTGATCCGCCTATAACGAGACTTTATGTTCCACTCTCTCTTCTCCCCCCCCCCCCCCCCCCCCCGACCAGCCCTTACCAGTCCCTTGAAGCTCTCAGAGCAATTGCCAGCGGCTCTATGGCCAGCGCGAACAGCAGTGGGGAGAGAGGGCAACCCTGTCTTGTCCTGTGGTGCAATCTGAAATAATCTGATGTTGTCCTGTTCGTCCTTACACTAGCCTCTGGGGCCACCCCCACTCCCGGGCAACCTGCACCCTCAGGTACCTAAAATGAGTCCCTGCCCTATGGAATGGCAGCCCCCTGAAATAATCTGATGTTGTCCTGTTCGTCCTTACACTAGCCTCACTATCTCTGCCTCCATGCTCTCCGGGGGCATCATAATCACGTTGAGCGTCCTTCTTAGGTTGGCCACCAGTTGCCTACCCTTTACGAACCCAGTTTGGTCCTCCGCAATTACATCCGGTACACAGTCCTCAATTCTCGTCACCAAGATCTTGGCCAGTAATTTAGCGTCTACGTTGATCAAAGAGATCGGCCTGTAAGACCCACAAGCGTCCGGATCTTTATCCCGTTTCAGAATAAGCGAAATAGTGGCCTGCGACATCGTCGGGAGTAGGACCCCTCTGTCTCTTGCCTCATTAAAAACCCTGACCCGCACCGGCCCCACTATCTTGGCGATCTTTTTATAAAACTCCACCGGATACCTATCCGGCCCCGGGGCTTTACCCGACTGCATGACCTTCAGGTCCCTCAATACCTCTTCGACCCTGACCAGGGCCCCCAGTCCGTCTACCACCCCCCTAACCACTCTTGGGAAGTCAGTCCGTCCAGGAATCGCCTCATCCCCTCCTGTCCCTTGGGGGGTTCCGAAGTGTACAGCTTACTATAAAAATCCCTAAACACCTTGTTCAGCCCTGCCGAGTTCCCCACCAGATTTCCCTCCCCATCCGCTATCCTTCCTATCTCCCTAGCCGCTTCTCTCTTCCTTAGTTGTTGCGCGAGCATTCTGCTGGCCTTCTCTCCATGCTCATATATCGCGCCTTCTGCCTTTCTAAGCTGCTCTACGGCCTTGCCTGCAGTCAGCACCCCGAACTCGGCCTGCAGCCTCTGTCGTTTCCTGAGTAACTCTGGCCTCGGGGACCCCGCGTAGCTCCTGTCCGTCCGTAAAATTAACTTAACCAGTCGGTCCGTTTCTGCCCTATCTGTCCTGTCCCTATGGGCCCGGATTGTGATCAGCTCCCCTCTCACCACTGCCTTCAGCGCCTTCCAGAGCACCGCTGCTGAGACTTCTCCGGTATCATTTACCTGCAGGTAATTCTGCAATGCATCTCCTGATTCTCTCACACACCGCCTCGTCCGCTAGCAATCCAACTTCCAACCTCCATTGTGGGCGCTGAAAGCTGTCCTTACAAATCTGTTGATCTACCCAGTGCGGAGCATGGTCCGATATGGTAATTGCCGAATATTCTGCCCCCACCATCCTGGCCAGCTAGTCCCTACTCATGACAAAGAAATCAATTCGGGAATACACCTTATGGACGTGGGAGTAGTACGAAAACTCCCTCGCCGACGACTGGCTAAATCTCCATGGATCAGCTCCCCCAATTTGCTCCATGAACCCTCTCAGTTCCTTTGCCATCGCTGGCAACCTGCCCGTTTTTGAACCCGACCGATCCAGGCTCGGGTCCAGGACTGTGTTAAAGTCCCCACCCATGATCAGTTTGCGTGAGTTCAAGTCGGGGATCTTACCTAGCAACCTCCTGATAAAATCCACATCGTCCCAATTAGGGGCATACACACTAACCAAGACTACTGTCACCCCTTCGAGCTTACCCCTAACCATAACAAATCTGCCGCCCCCGTCCGCAACTGTATCCTCCGCCTCAAATTGAACCCTTTTATTAATCAGGATTGCAGCCCCCCTAGTCTTAGTGTCGAGCCCCGAATGAAAGACCTGACTAACCCAGCCCTTCCTTAGCCTAACCTGGTCTGCCACTTTCAGGTGCGTCTCCTGCAGCATGACTCCGTCCGCCTTCAGAACCCCCAAATGCACGAACACACTGGCCCGTTTAGCCCTCTAACATTCCAGGTGATCAGCCTAGTTGGGGGGCACTTCGCCGCCCCCCCCCCCCCCCCTTTGCCGATCAGCCATCCCCTTTCCTTGGCCAGTCCCCAGCCATGTGTCGCGCATCCTCTGGCCCGCCTGCTGGCCGGCTCCACCCATGACCTCCCCACTGTTGCCATGTCCAATTTCCATTCTCGTCAGCAGATCAACTCTCTTCTCTCTCCCCCCCCCCCCCCCCCCCCCCCCCCCCCCCCCCCCCCAAAGAAACACCATCCTACACACCTAACCCCCTGTTCTAGTCTAACTATATGAACATCCCCCACCTGGCTTCGGTTGACTAGCCCACCCAGCTAGCCTGGTGGCTCCCAGCTTCGGCGCCAGCGCATCTCTCACCCATTGTTCCCTGGCTCCCCTCCCCCTGGCCCATCCATACCACTTCCCCAAACCAGTCATGCTTGAACAAATACTCTACACAAGTCAGAAACATCCCCAGCAATAGTGCAATTTAAATCAAACAAATAGAGATAAGATGTACCAGGCATTCTCAGCCTGCTTAAACAAGAAAAAGATTGCAAAAAGTTCCCCCGAAACCCCCATCATAACTGCACCTTTTTAACTATTTTCTTTTTTATATTTTCCCCCTACCAAAACTCCAACCAAACAAGTAACCCAAAATGGAAACCAAGAAAAAGAACAAGAAAAACACATCGCAACCAAAATACATACACCTTAAAAAGGTCGAAAAAACAAAAAGAACGGACCCAAGCATGCATGCATTTCTCACAGCGAGAGAGAATCAAAATAAACTGAAAAGTTCTACCATGAGTCCAAGAGTCCTCGGCTCAGGGCCAGCCCTTGCTTCTTAACAAAGTCCATCGCCTCCTCGGGTTCCTCGAAATAGTGGTGCTGGCTCTCATACGTAATCCACAGTCGCACCGGAAAAAACAGCCCGAACTTCACCTTGTTCTTATACAAAATCTCCTTCACCTGCCTCTAGCCTCCCCTCCTCCTGGCCACCTCAGTACTCAGGTCTTGGTAAATACGCAGGGTGCTATTGTCCCAAGTCCAGCTTCGTGTGCTCTTGGCCCATTGCAGAACCCGCTCCTTGGCCAGGTACCTGTGGAACCAGAACACCATCGCTCGTTCGGGACCCCCTCGCCGCGGCTGCCTCACCTGCACTCTGTGTGTCCTGCCCACCACCGACGGGCGAGGGAACACCTCGTTCCCCAGCAGCTTCTGAAACATACCCTCCACATACGTGGCAGCATCCAGCCCCTCAGCCCCCTCCGGGAGGCCAACGTTTCTTACATTCTGCCGGCAAGATCTGTTGTCCAGGTTCTCCAGCCTTTCCAGGAACATTTTTTGCTGATCCCTCAGCCTCCGAATCTCTACATCCGCCACCGTTTGAAAATCGGCCTGCTCCTCCACAGTCTTCTCCAATTTCAGGACCTTCTCAGCCTGATCATCCAGCCTTTTTACCAATCAGTCCATCGACTACTGGAGCGGCTCCAAGTTATCGCGCTTTAAAGCTAAAAAGCCCTCCTGCATGGCCTGTAGCAGCTGCTCCATTGTAGGCTGGGCTGTCGGCGCCTTGCTCTAGACATCTGCCATGCTGGTCTCTCTCACAGCCTCCTTGCTTGACCACTTCTTCTGCCGTTTACGGTCCCTCCGTTTTCTTAAATCCATACAACTCTGTATGGGTTCAGTGCCTGAGTACTATTGCTTTGCAGTTCCACGCTCAAAAGCGCAAAAAAGTCGGGGGAACAGGTCCAAAAGTCCGACCGAAACGGGAGCCACCAAATGTGCGACCTACTCCCTCATAGCCGCCGCCGGAACTCCTATATCCCTTGTATAGTAGCTTTACCCAGTTCCCAAATCTTGGTCCAATTTCAAACCGCTCCAGAACTGCCATCAAGTACCCCCATTTTACCCGGTCAAACGCCTTTTCAGCGTCCAATGCCACAACCACCTCTGTTTCCTTCCCCTCTGCCGGTGCCATAACAACGTTCAATACCCTTCTAACGTTTGAAAAGAGCTGCCTCCCTCTCACGAACCCTGTCTGATCTTCACTATCACCTTCGGGAGGCACTCCTCCAGCCTACCCGCCAGCACCTTCGCCAATCCTTTTGCGTCCACATTCAGAAGTGATATGGGCCTATACGACCCACACTCCGTCAGATCCTTATCCTTTTTTAGCAACAGGGAAATCAATGCCTGCCCCAAGGTTTGTGGCAACACCCCCTTCCTCTTCAAACATCCCCACCATCAGGGGTGCCAGCTTTTTATAATATTCCATCGGAAACCCATCCGGCCCTGCCACCTTCCCCGACTGCATCCTCCCAATCGCATCCTTTATCTCCTGCTCCACTATCGCTCCTTCTAATGTAGCCCTGTCCCCCTCCCCTAGCCTCGGGTACTCCAACCCATCTAGAAATTCCTGCATCTCCCGGTCTCCCCCTGGTGGCTCTGACCTGTACAACCTCTCATAAAATTCCTCAAAAGCCTTGTTAATCAGATCCGGAGCCACCTCCAACTTCTCTTCCCTGTCCCTCATCTGCACAATTTAACCCCTGATTCCCTTATTTATAAAGAACCTATCTATCTCTGTCTTAAAGACACTCAATGAGTTGGCCTCCACAGCCTTCTGTGGCAAAGAGCTCCACATGTGGGGACATTCCTGCCTGGCGATTGTCGCGCAATGTCAGTTCATCCATTGTCGCAGTATCTGCATGGTCTCGCCAATGTATCACGCATCGGGACACCCTTTCCTGCAGCGTATGAGTCGCACGAGTATGTACCACGTAGCTGGTGGGTGGTGTTGTTACGTGTAATGGTGGTATCCATGTCGATGATCTGGCACGTCTTGCAGAGATTGTCATGGGAGGGTTGTGTGGTGTCGTGGTCGCTGTTCTGAAGGCTGGGTAGTTTGCTGCAAACAATGGTTTGTTTGAGGTTGCGCGAGAAAATGGGGCTAAGTCCCATCTGGCGTAAAAACACTGGCATTTCACTCCTGAGTTTCATGCAAAAAATAAAGAGCGATTCATCTACTGCAGGGGGCTAGCAGGGGCCTGGGGAGCTTCACACAGGTTTGGCTGTGGATACGGGCCCCCGCACTTCCGGTTCCGAGTTCGCATAAACACACGGTGGCGGTATCCAGCGGCCGCACCGAGTTCCATGGCAGACTCGGACCGCGGACCATCACGAAGAAACAAGGTCCCCCGATCGGCCCCGCACCCCTGCATCGGACCAGCCTGATCGCTGCCCTGGCCGCCCATCGGCATCCCCCTGGTGCTGAATCCCCCCTCCAAGGCGGCCGTGGACTGAGTGCTGACTGGCTATACATGGTTAGAACCACGCCGTCGGGAACTCGGCTAGTCAGGATTGGAGTATCGCTGGGAGGGCCTCTGGCAATGGCCCCCCCAGCCGCACGTCGTGATTCACGAACAAGCGATTCTCCCGTGCCCGGAGAATCGGCGGAGCGGTGACGGGCGAGGATCCGGTCGGGAACGTTGATTCTCCGCCCCCGCACCAAATGCGATTTCGGCACATGGTTGCGGAGAATCCAGCCCAATGTCGTTTCCTGAAACTAATTCAAAGGGTAATTTCAAATTGAATAGGGCATTCAGATACAAACACCCTGGTTTAAACTCTCAACGTGTGAAAATCAACACACAGGATGTATAATTGACCTAGCAACCTACCTTATTTGAAAAAGGACCAAAGTAAGACAGCCTTTTTTTTGGCTGCATTTAAACGGTAAGAATCTGTTCTGCAGAGAAATCCCACCAGGCAATCCCATCGAACCAGCTGCAAGTTAACTTAGCAGCCATGCTAATAAATAACCATATCTTGAAGCTCTCCCCAAGTTTAAGTTCACTGAAAACTAAACCCCTGGAGGGTTGACTATAAGAGGCTTTGCAGCTTACTGAGAAACCTCTGCTGTGCAAGCCTGTCATTTCAACTAGATCATCAACTCACATCTAAGAAACTACAGGCCTGCCATGAAATACAAACTGGTTGTATTATTTTCCCTCATCGCAATGTAATTTTTGTAAGGGCCACGAGGAATCCAGCACGAGTTCAAGGATACAAAGTAATAACATTTATTTACAATAACATATATATATAACAGCAGCAGCAACTTCCCTTGCTGCACACTCCTTCCTGCTGGTTCCTAAACTGGCCAGCTTTATTTATACTTGGAGTTTACTACTGGTTTCTCCGCCCCCCTCATTGGGGAAGCTCATACTCCCACAGGATTGTGGGATTGTCATTAGTCCCCAGCCAATGGTAAGCAGGCAGGTTATAACAGTAATCTTGTGTGAATGTTAGTGTGGTGAGTCATGTGTGTGAGCTGTCATCTTCATAAACTTCAAGGGTAAGTGTGAGATAATAAATAACCTTCCTTATTTCTAAATTCACAAAAAGTTTGCGTTGTAATTACTTAAATTGGGACCGTCTTTCTGAGCACAAGAAAATACACATCCTTGCATATAAAGCATACTGACCGCGGCTATGAGAAAACACATAGACTCTGGCCGTGATAAAATCCACATGGTTCACTAATTCTTCTGAGGGAAGGAAATCTGCTGTCCTTACCTGGTCTGGCCTACTTGTGACTCAGCTCCACAGCAATTTGGTTGACTCTTAATTGCCCTCTGAAATGGTCTACTAAGCCACTCACTTAAAAGCATAGGCACCTAAAGGTGGCCTTGCTCGTGATTCCCACATCTCATTAAATAATTAAAATGCAGATTGTTGTAATGCTTCTAGCATATCTTAGAAATATATATGGATATATGTATATGTATAAATTATTTATATATATATAATATATATATATATATTCTAATATGTATATATTATATTTCACACATTTTAAAAGATTTTCTTCCTCTTTTATTTCCCTGGATCCACCTGTTCCAAATTTCTTACTCCACATATCTTTCCTTCCAAAAAGACCTCATGGAAATCACAGAAAAGAATGGACAGAAAAAGTAGCAAACATAGCCTCGACAGGGTTCAAAGGGCAATCCACTGCCCAGTGCAAGAAATTTGAGCATCCTTGCATATGAGAGTTTCTTTTGATAATCAAGTCATTTTTTAGCCAAAGCCCACAAAGAGCCATTGGCATCTCTCTCCATTAGAGAGAGACGGTTAATTATGTATCGCTTGAAGGGTACTACTTCACAAGCATGGGACAAGGCGAGGAGGCAAATCTCCATGAACTACCACTTCTAATCAGACTTGAGGAATACCTTAACGGTCTGTCTACAATTACCTATTTTCCTCTATTACACCTTAATTTATGGAGCTGTGTGACCTGATTATGTTCGATAGGATGGGGCTGCATGACCCGATTATGCTTGATAGGATGGAGCTTATTTTGGGGGAGGAGGAGGTGGTAACCTTGAAATTGAAAGGTGAAAAACTGTCCCAGTCTGTTCACACAGTTTGTTCACACAGATCTTTGAGGCAATATTTACTTGGCACTTAAGGTTGAGGATCCTTTAAGGATTTTTCCCCCAGAAACAATTATACTAAAATTGATTTTCAGAAGTATACCTGTGCAATAAAGAATGAGTCAGTGAGTATCTGCACATGTCTTAAAAGATCAGTTTCCTAATGTAAACAGAGAAATGAACAGTCAGGGAAGCTAGTGAATTAGATTTATAATTGCTCGCAATATCACAAATGCTATCTTGAGTGGATGTATTATGACGTCCTTGTAAGAAGGTTGTTGAAGGTTGCACTCTGTTTATGCCTTGATGATACTGCTGGGTTTCCCCAAAAGTGTACTTTTTGCTGGCACTTTTTCCAGAATGACTAAATGCCACCTGCAAGATGAGTATTGGTGAAACCTATGTTTATTTTAATGGGTGTGTTGTACAAACCTTAAAAAAACAGCATCAAAAGTAGTAGAGATAAAACTGTCTTGTAAATGATGGGCAGTAGGCTGGTGTTCATCGTCAAAATTGGACAGCAGGCTAATTGTCTTCATTGCCAAGGAAAACGAGTCATTGACTCTGCTGAGAAAATTTGAGCTATGTTAATCTATCGCCATTCTCTGTTGAGAATAACCAGTCCTTTATAAAATTATTACAAATGTTCATGTGCCGTTAATAATGGGCACACAGGGCAGCATGGTGGTGCAATGGTTAGCATTGCTGCCTCATGGTGCCGAGGTCCCAGGTTCGATCCTGGCTCTGGGTGACTGTCCCTGTGGAGTTTGCACATTCTCTCCGTGTTTGCGTGGGTTTCGCCCCCACAACCCAAAGATGTGCAGAGTAGGTGGATTGGCCACGATAAATTGCCCCTTAATTGGAAAAAATGAATTGGGTAATCTAAATTTATTTAAATAAATAAATAAATAATGGCCGCACAGGGTAAATAGCGTAAAAGGCCAGGCGTGAACCAGTTTGCAATTCACCCATACTGCTCCTGTTGTTGAGTTCCGAATCTTGCCCAGAAATGGTGAACATATGACTAACCCTCATTTGCATTAATTTTAATCTCATTAGCGAGATTCAAGTCGAATGCAGCGGGCTCCCAGGAATATTTTTCAATGAAAATTGGCTGATATAGCTTTATATTGGTACCAATATGGAAGGGTGATGTTTCCTTGTTCTTTAATGGTTAGTGTGATATGTGAAATGCTACGTAGTTGATTTTCAAACAGTGCTTCCTCTGTGCCATGTCCTTGCAGACTTGGTACCCGGTAGAGGAAGAGGACACCCACTCCCGGTGACGTGAAGGTCACTGCAGCCTTGAACCTTTATGCTCCCAGTTCATTCCAGGGCTCGAGCGGGAACCTATGTGGCATTTCTCAATCTACAGCCCACAGGTGCGTCCAAGAGGTCATGGATGTTCTTCATGTCTGGGCATCAGACTTTATCACCGTCAACTTGGACCAGGCCCCTCAAGATGCCCGGGCAGTAGGATTCTCCGCCATCGCCAAGATGCCCCAGGTCCATTGGACAATAGATGGCATGCATGCCGCCCTGCACGCACCAGGGCACCAGGGAGCGAGCGCTCTTGATTAACAGGGAAAGGGTTCCACTCTCTGAATGTTCAGATTGTGTGCGACCACCACCTCCGAATCATGCATGTGTGTGTTCTCTACCCAGGGAGGGTGCATGACAGCTACATCCTCGGGCACTTGGCGAACCCTGGCATCTTCGAGGACCACCCCAGGATGGCTCTTGGGGGACAAGGGATACGTGCTGAGATCCTGGCTGCTGACACTGGTATGGAGGTCTGAGACCGAGGCAGAGACCTGATATTGTGAGGCCCATTCTGTCACCTGTGCTGTCATTGAGCGGTGCATCGGACTGCTGAAAATGTGCTTCCGATGCCTAGTCTGCTCTGGTGGTGCCCTACAGTACACCCCCAAGAGGATCTCCCCCTTTTTGGTGTTCTGCTGTGTCCTCTACAGCCTGGCAGTGCGGTGACATGATGGAGTGGGGCACATGCGGCCTCATCTGAGGCGGAGGAGGCGGATAAAGAGGTGCTGTGGGACAAGCTTGGGGAGCTCTCAAGCTCTTTAAATGCGAAATACTCTCACCCTCTTTACCAGCCCACCCAAACCCCACACGTTCCACATTACTATTCGGACTGGGGGTCTCTCTTCCCTCTTCCCCTTTTTAAAAAAAAAAAAAAAAAAATTTTTTATTAAAGTTTTCAAACAAAATTTTTCCGTTTTTACAAATCAACATAAAAATAATACAATAACTGATAATTAACATTATTTAAATAATATAGTGAACTAACAAAATGACAAAAAATAGTGCCCCCCCCCCCCCCCCCCCCGGGTTGCTGCTGCTGTCGATCTATTTTCCCTTAACGTTCCGCGAGATAGTCAAGGAACGGTTGCCACCGCCTGGAGAACCCCTGAGCCGATCCTCTCAGCGCAAATTTCATTCGTTCCAGCTTTATGAACCCTGCCATGTCGTTTATCCAGGCCTCCACGCCGGGGGGTTTCGCTTCCTTCCACATAAGTAGGATCCTTCGCCGGGCTTTCAGGGACGCAAAGGCCGGAATATCGGCCTCTTTCGCCTCCTGCACTCCCGGCTCTTCCGCTACCCCAAATATCGCTAACCCCCAGCCTGGCTTGACCTGGACCTTCACCACCTTTGAGATCACCTTTGCCACTCCCCTCCACTACTCATCCAATGCCGGGCACGACCAGAACATGTGTGTGTGGTTCGCCGGGCTTCCCGAGCACCTCCCGCACCTGTCCTCCAATCCAAAGAACCTGCTCATTCTTGCTCCCGTCATATGTGCTCTATGTAGAACCTTAAATTGAATCAAGCTAAGCCTGGCTCACGAGGACGAGGAATTTACCCTACTTAGGGCATCAGCCCACAGCCCCTCCTCAATCTCCTCCCCCAGCTCTTCTTCCCATTTTCCCTTCAGCTCCTCTACCAGCGCCTCCCCTTCATCTCTCATCTCCTGATATATTTCGGACACTTTGCCCTCCCTGACCCATAACCCCAAAATCACTCTGTCCTGGATCCCTTGCGTCGGGAGCTGCGGAAATTCCCTCACCTGTTGCCTCGTAAACGCCCTCACTTGCATATATCTGAAGATATTCCCCGGGAGCAACTCATATTTTTCCTCCAGCGCTCCCAGGCTCGCAAACGTCCCGTCAATAAACAGGTCCCTCAGTCCCCTAATTCCTGCTCGTTGCCAACTCTGGAACCCCCCGTCCATCCTTCCTGGGACAAACCTGTGGTTATTCCTGATCGGGGACCACACCGAGGCAGCCGTCACCCCCCTGTGTCGCCTCCACTGCCCCCAGATGCTCAAGGTTGCCACCACCACTGGGTTTGTGGTATACCTTTTCGGGGAGAACGGCAGCGGCGCCGTCACCAGCGCCTTTAGGCTCGTTCCTTTACAGGACGCCATCTCCAGCCTCTTCCACGCCGCCCCCTCTCCCTCCCTCATCCACTTACAAACCATCGCCACATTGGCGGCCCAGTAGTAGTCATTCAGGCTCGGCAGCGCCAGTCCCCCTCTATCCCTTCTGCGCTGCAGGAACCCCCTCTTTACCCTCGGGGTATTCCCTGCCCACACAAAGCTCATAATGCTCCTATCTATTTTTTTGAAAAAGGCCTTTGTAATCAGAATGGGGAGACACTGAAACACGAAAAGAAACCTCGGGAGGACCATCATTTTTACCGCCTGCACTCTGCCCGCCAATGAGAGCGGCAGCATATCCCACCTCTTGAAATCCTCCTCCATCTGCTCCACCAGTCGCGTCAGATTAAGTCTGTGTAGAGTTCCCCAGTTCCTAGCTACCTGGATCCCCAAGTATCGGAAGCTTCTTTCCACTCTCCTTAATGGCAGAGCGTCTATTCCTCTTCCCTGGTCCCCGGGGTGTATTACAAAAAGCTCGCTCTTCCCCATATGTAGCCTGTAACCCGAGAAATCTCCAAACTCCCTCAATATCTGCATAACCTCTGGCATCCCCTCTACAGCGTCCGCAACATATAGCAGTAAGTCATCAGCGTAGAGTGACACTCGATGCTCCTCTCCCCCTCTAACCACCCCCCTCATTTCTTAGAGTCCCTCAACGCTATGGGCAGTGGTTCAATTGCCAGCGCGAACAGTAATGGGGACAGGGAACACCCCTGACTTGTTCCCCTGTGGAGCCGAAAATACTCCGATCTTTGCCGGTTTGTGATTACACTTGCCACTGGGGCCCCAGATAGGAGTCTGACCTATCTGACAAACCCCTCCCCGAACTCAAACCTCCTCAGCACTTCCCACAAGTACTCCCACTCCACCCTATCGAATGCCTTCTCCGCATCCATCGCCGACACAATCTCTGCCTCCATCTCCGCTGGGGGCGTCATCATCACCCCCAGCAGCCGTCGAACGTTGACATTCAGTTGTCTCCCCTTTACAAACCCTGTCTGGTCTTCATGCACTACCCCCGGGACGCAATCCTCTATCCTTGTCGTCAGCACTTTTGCCAGCAGTTTGGCGTCTACATTTAGGAGTGAGATAGGCCTATATGACCCGCATTGCAGCGGATCTTTATCCCGCTTCAGGATTAATGATATCGTCGCCTCCGACATTGTCGGGGGTAGTATCCCCCCTTCTCTCAGCCTCGTTAAAGGTTCTCGCCAACAGCGGGGCCAACAGGTCCACATATTTCCTGTAGAATTCCACCGGAAACCCGTCTGGTCCCGGGGCCTTCCCTGCCTGCATGTTCACCAGTCCCTTAGTCACCTCGTCCACCTCAATTGGCGCCCCCAGACCTGCCACCTCCTGCTCCTCCACCCTCGGGCACCTTAGTTGGTCCAGAAAATGTAGCATTCCCTCTTTTCCCTCCGGGGGTTGGGACTTATATAGCCTCTCATAAAAGGTCTTAAACACCTCATTTACCTTCCCTGCTCTCTGCTCCATAGTTCCCGTTTCATCCCTAACTCCCCCAATCTCTCTCACCGCTATCCTCTTACGAAGTTGGTGGGCCAGCAGCCGGCTCGCCTTTTCCCCATACTCATATCTCATCCCCTGTGCCTTCCTCCACTGTGCCTCTGCCTTTCCTGTGGTCAGCAGGTCAAACTCCGTCTGAAGTCTTCGCCTTTCTCTATATAGTCCTTCATCTGGGGCCTCCGCATATCTTTTATCCACCCTCAAAATCTCCCCCACTAATCTCTCCCTTTCTTTGCCCTCTTGTTTCTCCCTGCGGGCTCTAATGGAGATCAGCTCTCCCCTAACCACCGCCTTCAACGCTTTCCATACTACCCCCACCTGGACCTTACCATCGTCATTGACCTCCAGGTAGCTCTCAATACACCCCCGCACCCTTCCACAGACCCCCTCATCCGCCAATAGTCCCATATCCAGTCGCCAGAGTGGGCGCTGCTCCCTCTCCTCTCCTAGTTCCAGATCCACCCAGTGCGGGGCGTGGCCTGAAACGGCTATGGCCGAGTATTCCGTTCCTGCCACCTTCGAGATCAGTGCCCTACTCAAAACAAAGAAATCTATCCGGGAGTATATCTTGTGGACATGGGAGAAAAAGGAGAACTCTTTGGCCGACGGCCTAGCAAACCTCCACGGATCCACTCCCCCCATTTGATCCATAAATCCCCTAAGCACCTTGGCCGCTGCCGGCCTTCTTCCGGTCCTGGATCTAGACCGGTCTAGCCCTGGATCCAGCACAGTATTAAAGTCCCCGCCCCCCCCCATTACCAGACTTCCCACCTCCAGGTCCGGGATATGTCCCAGCATCCGCTTCATAAATCCCGCGTCATCCCAGTTCGGGGCATATACATTTACCAGCACGACCGCCTCTCCCTGCAATCTACCATTCACCATCACATATCTGCCCCCGTTATCCACCACTATATTCTTAGCCTCGAATGCCACCCGTTTCCCCACCAGTATCGCCGCCCCCCTGTTTTTCGCGTCCAACCCTGAGTGGAATACCTGTCCCACCCATCCTTTTCTTAACCTAACCTGATCCGCCACCTTCAGATGCGTCTCCTGGAGCATGACTACGTCCACCTTCAGTCTTTTTAAGTGCGCGAACACCCGGGCCCTCTTAATCGGCCCATTTAGGCCTCTCACATTCCACGTGATCAGCCGGATTGGGGGCCACTCGCCTTTTCTGGGCCAGCCCCCCGTCCAGGTCCCGCGCACCCACCTGTCCCCCAGGCGGCGCCTTCCCGTCCCGACCACCTCTTCTCTTGCCAGCTCTCCCTTACACTCAGCAGCAGCAACCCAGTTAGTTCCCCCACCCCCCCGCTAGATCCCCATCTAGCACGGTTACTCCCCCCATAATGCTTCTGAAATTCAGCTAACTCTGACCCCGGCTTCCCCCGTTCTCTCTTTGACCCCCCTGCATGTGGGGCTCTCTTTCTTCCTGCGCCTATCTTCCCGCCATCATCTCCATAGCGCGTCAAAACCCCGCACTTTCCTATCGGCCCCGCCCCCTATGGCGCAGCTCCCTCATTCCCCATCCCCCCCTCTGTCCCTTTTTCCACCGGCGCCCACATTTCTTCGTGTCCCCCCATCAAGGGGAGAGAAATTCCCCATCCAACGTTACTATATTATAAACTTCCCATTTCCCAATTTACATTTCTGTACCCCAACCTCGTTGTTTCCCCCCCAACATCAAACTCTCAGTTCTAGTCCAGTTTCTCTTCTTGGATGAAGATCCATGCCTCATCTGCCGTTTCGAAGTAGTAGTGCTTGCCCTGATGCGTGACCCACAATCGCGCCGGCTGCAGCATCCCAAATTTTATTTTCTTCCTGTGAAGCACCGCCTTGGCCCGATTCAAGCTCGCCCTCCTTCTCGCCACCTCAGCACTCCAGCCCTGATACACTCGTATCACCGCGTTCTCCCACTTGCTACTCCGTACCTTCTTGGCCCAGCTCAGAACAGCCTCTCTGTCCATGAAGTGGTGAAATCTCACCACTATCGCCCTTGTTATTTCACCCACCTTTGGTCTTCTCACAAGGACCCGGTGCGCTTCTTCCACCTCCAGGGGGCCCGTTGGGGCCTCAGCTCCCATTAGCGTATAGAGCATCGTGCTCACATAAGCCCCAACATCAGCTCCCTCTGTTCCTTTGGGGAGACCTAGAATCCGTAGGTTCTTCCTCCTCGAGCTGTTCTCCAGGGCTTCCAACCTTTCGATACACCTCTTGTGTAGCGCCTCATGCGTCTCCGTTTTTACCACCAGGCCCTGTATCTCATCCTCATTTTCGGCTGCCTTTGCCTTCACTCCACGGAGCTCTATCGCTTGGACCTTTTGTGTTTCCTTCAGTCCATCGATTGCCAATAGCATCGGCGCCAGCACCTCCTTCTTTAGTTCCTCCACACACCGTCGGAGGAATTCCTGCTGGTCCGGGCCCCATGTCGTCTAGGCTCCATCCGCCGCCATCTTGCTTCTCCCTTCTCTTCTCTGCCGCTGCTCCAAAGGATCCTTCGCAATCTGGCCACTGCCACTGGTCCTTTCCATACACCCCCGGGGGGACAACTTCCTTAGTCACCCCACACTGGGTTTGGTCTGACAAAATTTCCGTTGGGGCTCCCGAAAAGAGCCCAAAAGTCCGTTAGAACGGGAGCTGCCGAAACGTGCGGCTTAGCAGTGCATCGCCGCAACCGGAAGTCCACCCTCTTACCCTTCTATCAGCCATGACCACCTTGTGAGGCATACTTACCCCTCCACCCCCACCAACTTCTTCGGCCCACCGTCCTCCCAAAATGGCTCAGACCTGCCCTACGAATGGGACCAAGCCCGGCCTCTAAACCAACTACTCCTCCCCTCCCCCATCCCAACCACTTCCTCTCGAAACCTCTCCTCTCAGCATACTCCCCATCCCCACGTCATTGATACCTCCTAGGCCCGCTGAAACCTGTCGACACATGGCTGGGCTGACCGTAGCCCCTCCCCCCTCCCCTCGCTCCTGTTCACTAGCCAACTTAAGTTTGCTGGTGAGGTGGCTGCCACCAGAGCCCCCCCCCCCCCCCCCCCAGTATACCACAGCAGTTAGCACTGTTGCTTCACAGCGCCAGGGTCCCAGGTTCGATTCCCGGCTTGGGTCACTGTCTGTGCGGAGTCTGCACGTTCTTCTCGTGTCTGTATGGGTTTCCTCCGGGTGCTCCGGTTTCCTCCCACAAGTCCCAAAAAACATGTTTGTTGGGTAATTTGGACATTCTGAATTCTCCCTCTGTGTAGCCGAACAGAATGTGGCGACTAGGGGCTTTTCAGAGTAACTTCATTACAGTGTTAATGTAAGCCTACTTGTGACAAATATAAAGATTATTATTATTAATACAAAGACCCACAAAGAAACCAGCCCTTCTAAACAACCAAATATGCTAAACACCAAACCAAGGGGAAAACACCCCGACCCATTATCTTACTGTCCCCAAACTAACTCCTCCCAACCACAACATAATAAATCAAAGTCCAAACTCAGTTCAGTCCCAGATTTTCAGCCCTCATGAACACCTCCGCCGTCTCAAAGAAATGGGCCGGTATTCTCCCTTTTAGGGATTGTCATGCGAGAAGCTGGTTTTGCTGAGAGCAGCTAAAAAGTGCCTGGCTGGTTTTGCTGAGAGCAGTTTAAAAGTAGAAAGCCAACTTGAGACAGCAGCTTGAGAAGTTATGTTTTGCTGTGATGCTTGAAGGGAGAAAGCCAGGTTTGAGAAAGCAGCATGGGTGTGTCTGTGGATTTCCAGAGAGCTTTTCCGGTGGGGTATTTTAGTTTAAGTGGGGAGAGTGTTGTGAACAATGGCTCTTTCAGAGGCTCAGAAGTTTTTGGGGGTGGAGAATGTTACACATAGTACCTTACGGACAGAAACAAAAAGCAGACTGTTAGATTTGGCAACAACATTACAGTTAACATTACCTGACAAAATGCGAAAAGATGAGGTAATTATGGCGGTGGTTAAGTATTTAAAGTTGCCTGAGATAGAGTTTGACTCATTGGAAATGGCAAAAATTCAGCTGCAAATTAAACAAATGGAACATGAGAAAGAATTAAAGCGGCTGGCATGTGAGAGAGAGGAAAAAGAAAGAGAGAGAGAGGAAAAAGAAAGAGAGAGAGAGGAAAAAGAAAGAGAAAGAGAGAGAGAGGAAGAAGAAAAGGAGAGAGAAGAAAGGAGAAAAGAAAGAATAGCCCTAGCAGAACAAAAATGAAAAGAAGGGAGATACAGATCTGGGAAAAAGATAAAAAAGAGGGAGTTTGAACTTCAGAAAATGGCCATGAAACATGACAATCAATTAAAATTGGCAGACGTAAAGGGACACGTACAGTTGGAGGAGATGGATGAGGATAATGAGACAGAGCGCCATAGACGAAGACGTGGTGAGGATCTATTTAAATATGTCCAAGCATTGCCAAGGTTTGACGAGAAGGAAGTGGAAGCCTTTTTCATTTCATTTGAGAAGGTAGCTAAACAAATGAAATGGCCACAGGACATGTGGGTATTACTGATTCAAACAAAGCTGGTAGGTAGAGCTAGTGAAGTGTTTGCATCACTACCGGAGGAGATATCTGGAACGTATGAGGAGATGAAGAAATCCATCTTAAGTGCATATGAGCTAGTGCCTGAAGCTTACAGACAAAGGTTTAGAAATTTAAGGAACAAATTTGGTCAAACATACATGGAGTTTGAAAGGCTCAAACAGAGTAATTTTGATAGGTGGATAAGGGCTTTGAAAATAGACCAAATGTATGAAGCTCTCCGAGAAATTATACTTTTGGAGGAGTTTCAAAATTCAATTCCTGATGTAGTGAGAACTCATGTGGAAGAACAGATGGTTAAAACTGTGAGATTAGCAGCGGAAATGGCAGGTGATTATGAATTAGTTCACAAATCAAAGATTGGTTTCCGACATCAGTTTCAGCCGGTGAGGGATAGAAACTGGGGACATGAGGAATACTCAAGTGGTAAAGGTAAAGGTGATCTGATGGGAGGCAATAAAGAGAGTGTTCCTCAGGTTAAAAAAGAAATCCAGGATAGTGGAAAAGAAATGAAAAGTTTCAAATGTTTTCACTGTAATAAACTAGGCCATGTAAAGTCACAGTGTTGGTGGTTGAAGAAAAGCACTGGGAAGGCTGATGTGGTAAAACAGTGGGGTTTGTTAAAGTGGTAAAGGAAAGCCCAAGGGAAGCGAAGGAGGTGAAACGATTGTACAGCCTGTTCAAGAAGTAAGTGTTAAGAAGGTGCCAGATGTATTTAAAGAATTTACTTATGTGGGTAAAGTTTACTCCTGTGTATCAGGAGGAGCAGGTACAGAAGTCACAATTTTAAGAGATACAGGGGCTAGTCAATCTTTAATGGTGAGAGATGAGGAATTATGTAGTTTGAGAAGAATGTTGCCAGAAAAGGTGGTGATATGTGTAATTCAGGGTGGGAGGAGTAGCGTTCCATTATATAAGGGAAGGTTGGAAAGTCCAGTGAAGAGTGGTGAAGTGGTAGTCGGAGTAATAGATAAACTATCTTGTCCAGGAATACAGTTTATCTTGGGTAATGATATAGCTGGATTGCAGGTGGGAGTGATGCCTACTGTGGTTGATAAGCCATTGGAAAATCAGTCAACTGAAGTGTTGAAGGACGAACATCCTGGGATTTTTCGGGATTGTGTAGTAACAAGGTCGCAAAGTCACAGGTTAAGACAAGAGGAGAAATCAAAGAGTGAAGTTGAAGTGCAATTATCAGAAACGATTTTTGATCAGATGGTTGAAAAAGAACAAAAACAGGTGGAGGATGAGGCGGATATTTTTAGTTCAGGAAAATTGGCGGAGTTACAACAGAAAGATCTGTAAATAAAACGGATATATCAGAAAGCATATACGGAAGAGGAATCTGAGAGTATACCAGAGTGTTATTACCATAAAAATGATGTCTTGATGGGAAAATGGAGACCTGTACATATGCAGGCGGATGAAAAGTGGGCAGAAGTTCATCAAGTAGTATTGCCGGTAGGGTATAGAAAGGAGGTGTTGCGAGTTGCACATGAGGTACCAGTGGGAGGTCATTTGGGAATAAGGAAAACTCAAGCTAAAATCCAGAAACATTTTTATTGGCCTGGACTACATAAAGATGTAGTTAAATTTTGTCAATCATGTCACACATGTTAAGTGATAGGGAAACCTCAAGCAGTGATAAAACTAGCGCCCTTAATACCCATTCCAGCATTTGAGGAACCTTTTACAAGGGTCCTAATCGATTGTGTAGGACCGCTTTCTAAAACAAAAAGTGGGAATCAATATCTTTTGACTATAATGGATATGTCTACTAGGTTTCCAGAGGCCATTCCAGTATGTAATATTACAGCTAAAAGGATTGTGGAGGAGTTACTTAAATTCTTGACTAGATGTGGACTACCCACAGAAATTTAATTGGGTCAAGGATCAAATTTTACTTCAAAGTTATTCAAAGAAGTTATGGATAGCTTAGGAATAAAACAATTTAAATTAACTGCATACCATCCAGAATCTCAGGGAGCGTTGGAAAGGTGGCATCAGACATTAAAGACAATTGTCAAGATTATCCAGAGGATTGGGATAAAGGAATCCCATTCGTATTGTTTGCAATTAGGGATGCATTAATGAGTCTACCAAATTTAGTCCTTTTGAACTAATTTTTGGTCATGAGGTAAGAGGACCACTTAAATTGAGTAAGGAAAAATTGGTGGGTGAGAAATCGGAAATTACACTATTGGATTACGTGTCAAATTTTAGGGAACGATTAAATAGAGCAGGTGAATTGGCTGGACAACATTCAAAAGTTGCACAAAATGTGATGAAACGGGTAGCGGACAAGAAATCCAAAGTTCGTAGTTTTGTCAGTGGGGATAAAGTTTTAGTGTTGTTACCAGTGGTAGGGGAGCCTTTAAAAGCTATGTTTTGTGGACCGTATCAGATTGAAAGGAAATTAAGTGAGGTGAATTATGTGATAAAAACACCAGATAGAAGGAAGACTCACCGAGTGTGTCCTGTGGATATGCTTAAAAGGTATTTTGAAAGGGAAGGAGAGAAAAAGGTTTTAATGATTCTAACTCAAAGTGACGAACCAAATCCAGATGACTATGAATTTGACATACCTCAAATTAAATTGGAAAATGAGTATGTTCTTAAAAATTGGGATGAATTGTTAAGTTACCTTCCAAAGGAAAAATGAACTGACCTGAAAGAGTTATTGATATCACATGGGCAAGTTTGTAGAGATAAATTGGGAAGTACTAAAATGGCTATATCTGATGTAGATGTGGGAAATGCTGTTCCTATCAAACAACTTCCATATAGACTTAATCTTTAAAAATTGGCACAGGTTAACAGAGAGATTGAGAGTATGCTGAAGAATGGCATAATTGAAGTGGGTTGCAGCCAATGGAGCTCACCCATAGTGATGGTACCTAAACCAGACGGTACCCAACGGTTGTGTGTGGACTATAGAAAGTTGAATGCAGTTACAAGAACGGACTCTTATCCTGTCCCACCATTGACGGTTTGCATGGAGAAAGTGGGGCAATCTGCTTTTATTTCCAACTTCCAGACATGGAAAGAACATTTAAACAATTGTATGGAATTCTTCTATCGACTTCAGGTGGCGGGTTTGGTGATGAACCTAGCCGAAAGTGAATTTGGTGAAGCCCAAATCACTTTCCTTGCGGAGTTTCCGATACCTTCAAGACGAAGGGAAATAATGCAATTTCTTAGCATAAGTGGATTTGATCGAACGGTTGTGCAAATGTTTTGTGGCGTGATTACTCCACTGAAGGACTTGCTAAAGAAACCTAAAAAATGTCAATGGACAGCGGACTTTCAACAGCCATTTGACAGCCTGAAAGCTGTGATCACCAATGCTCCTGTATTGGAGAATTGCAAGGGACTCTGTGGTCAGATTGAACTAAATTATCTGATTCTGAAGAGAAATGCCGAGGAGTAGAGGAATGGATGGATCGTACAGAGACTTTGTTCAAAGAGACTGTCAATCGAGAAGGATTTTGATTGGAGGAAGAAGAACAAAGAAAAATGGACTATATTATTATACCTGTTTGCATGTGTTGTTTTTTTTTAAAAAACGAAAAGGTATATTTACTGTGTACATTTCTTGGTGGATGGTGCAAAAGTGAAAAATGAAACATAGAACATTACAGCGCAGTACAGGCCCTTCGGCCCTCGATGTTGCGCCGAGCTGTGAAACCACTCTAAAGCCCATCTACACGATTCCCTTATCGTCCATATGTCTATCCAATGACCATTTGAATGCCCTTAGTGTTGGCGAGTCAACTACTGTTGCAGGCAGGGCATTCCACGCCCTTACTACGCTCTGAGTAAAGAACCTACCTCTGACATCTGTTTTATATCTATCTCCCCTCAATTTATAGCTATGTCCCCTTGTGCTAGACATCACCATCCGAGGAAAAAGGCTCTCACTGTCCACCCTATCCAATCCTCTGATCATCTTATATGCCTTAATTAAGTCACCTCTTAACCTTCTTCTCTCTAACGAAAACAGCCTCAAGTCCCTCAGCCTTTCCTCATAAGATCTTCCCTCCATACCAGGCAACATTCTGGTAAATCTCCTCTGCACTCTTTCCAATGCTTCCACATCCTTCCGATAATGCAGTGACCAGAATTGCACGCAATACTCCAAATGCGGCCACACCAGAGTTTTGTTCAGCTGCAACATGACCTCATGGCTCCGAAACTCAATCCCTCTACCAATAAAAGCTAACACACCGTACGCCTTCTTAACAATCCTCTCAACCTGGGTGGCAACTTTCAGGGATCTATGTACATGGACACCGAGATCTCTCTGCTCATCCACACTACCAAGAATCTTACCATTAGCCCAGTACTCTGTCTTCCTGTTATTCCTTCCAAAATGAATCACCTCACACTTTTCTGCATTAAACTCCATTTGCCACCTCTCAGCCCAGCACTGCAGCTTATCTTTGACCCTCTGTAGCTTGTAACATCCGTCCGCACTGTCCACAACTCCAGCGACTTTAGTGTTATCTGCAAGTTTACTCACCCATCCTTCTACCACTCCTCCAGGTCATTTATAAAAATGACAAACAGCAGTGGCCCCAAAACAGATCTTTGTGGTTCACCACTACTAACTGGACTCCAGTCTGAACATTTCCCATCAACCACCACCCTTTGTCTTCTTCCAGCTAGCCAATTTCTGATCCAAACTGCTAAATCACCCTGAATCCCATGCCTCCGTATTTTCTGCAGTAGCCTACCGTGGGGAACCTTCTCAAACGCTTTACTGAAATCTATAAACACCACATCAACTGCTTTACCCTAATCCACCTGTTTGGTCACCTTCTCAAAGAACTCAATAAGGTTTGTGAGGCACGACCTACTCTTCACAAAACCGTGTTGACTATCTCTAATCAAATTATTCCTTTCCAGATGATTATACATCCTATCTCTTATAAACCTTTCCAAGATTTTTCCCACAACAGAAGTAAGGCTCACTGGTCTATAGTTACTGGGGTTGTCTCTACTCCCCTTCTTGAACAAGGGGACAACATTTGCTATCCTCCAGTCTTCTGGCACTATTCCTGTAGACAACGATGACTTAAGGATCAAAGCCAAAGGCTCAGCAATCTCCTCCCTAGCTTCCCAGAGAATCCTAGGATAAATCCCATCCGGCCCAGGGGTCTTATCTATTTTCACACTTTCCAGAATTGCTAACACCTCCTCCTTATGAACCTCAAGCCCTTCTCGTCTAGCAGCCTGAATTCCAGTATTCTCCTCGACAACATTGTCTTTTTCCTGTGTGAATACTGACGAAAAATATTAATTTAGCACCTCTCCCATTTCCTCTGACTCCAAGCAGACCTTGAAGTTGATGGTTTATTTTTTTTTCTTGGGGGGAGGTGTCATGCGAGAGTGCCTTTAAGAACTGGATGTTCAAGCATCCTTTAAGAAAACTGATGTCATAGAGTGGGTGGAGCTCAGCTCAGTTCAGCCATTTTGCAGTTTGGTTTTGCAGGCTGGTTCTGCTGAGAGCAGCTAAATAGTGACTGGCTGGTTTTCCTGAGAGCAGCTAAAAAGTGCCTGGCTGGTTTTGCTGAGAGCAGTTTAAAAGTAGAAAGCCAGTTTGAGAAAGCAGCTTGGGTTTGTCTGTGTGTTTCCAGAGAGTTTGTAGGAAGAAAGCACGGTGCTGGAGCTGAAGTCAACCAAGCTAATATGCCTCTGCCATTCTACAGAAAATATATATATCCTTTAACCTGATGTGATTTTGTTTAAAGGTGTTAAGTCTCTTGGAAGGTTGAAGGAACATTTTAAGGAATTATTTACTGTTGCAATATTTTCTGAGTTATCTTTGAAGTAAGGGGTGTTAAGAGATCCAATGTTTATTTAAGATGTTAAGTTAAGTTCATGGAATAAACAGTGTTTTGTGTTTAAAAACCCACGTGCCCATAATTGTAATCCCACTCCTAGGGAACAAGCCATGTGCTCGGAAAAGCAACAAATCCATTAAAGGGAGAGGTTGGTTGAACTCCTTGATACATTTTGGGGTTATGAAAACGCCCCCCCATAATAGGATTAAGTCCCCACACCCGCCGGAAAATGGGCGAGAATCACTCCGGACTTTTTCCTCGAAAGTCTGGGGCGAATCTCCATTTTCCAGGGCGCTAGCAGGTCCCCGGCGTGCGTCCCGCAGCTCTGGCTGCCAGCGGGGCCTTGCTGTCCAGACTGCGCGGCCGCTCATGCGCACGGCAGCCGCAAGCAGTTCCGCGTATGCGCGCGGCGGCCCATTGCAGCGCGGGCGCCGGCCACATGGCAGAGCCACATATTGGGCCCGCGCAAAGGAAGGTAGGTCTCCCACAGATCGCGCTGGCCCGCCGATCGGTGGCCCCGATCGGGGGCCTGGCCACCGCTGAAGCCCCCGCCAGAGTCCGATTCCCCCCGCCCCCCACCAGGACCGCTACCGCGGCCACGGGTCAGAGCTCCCGCCGGGTGGTATGAGATGTAAACCACACCAGCGGGAGGTTGCCCGTGGAGAATAGCCACGGGGGCCTATTTCAGTGGCTCCCGACTGGCGAACGCACGGGCGCGACTGGCGCCGATTCTCCGGGGTCGGCGGAGAATCGGCAGCCCGTCGTCGGAGCGGCGTGGCAGAAATTTCCCGTGCTCTTTGGCGATTCTCCGACCCGGCGCAGGCTCGGAGAATCCCGGCCATGGTTCTTGGAGTTATACGTAACTCTCAGTTTCACCGGGTAGACCACTGCGAGCCGCATAGCACTCTTATACAGTGCTGCGTTGCCCTTTTAAATGCCCCACCGTCTTACCAGCTCCACTGTGACAGCCTGGTATATACGAATACCACTGCTGTCACACCTCACCTCGCCTCCCGATTCTGTTTGGCCCAACGCAAGACCCTCTCTGAAAACAGACTATCACAGCTCTTGGTGGATCATTCGGGCCCTGATTGTGAAAACATTTGTCAAATAATCTCTCTCTTTCTCACACAGGCCCCACAGGCATTCCCACAATCCACACCGTGTCATGTTTTCCAGGTCTTCCACTTTGGCTCTCTCTGCCGTTTACTACATTCCATCACCATCCACAGCTTCTCTCCTATCGAGGCCAGCTGGTCCCTGCGCCGGTTACAATGCCTCCTCCACCCCCTTCAACACCTCACCATGCTCCCTCACCATCTTTCCAAGAACTTCCTTTATTGGGGTCAGCGTATCCTCCACCAGCTGTTCGAGCGTTCCCATCATCTCCTTCCCACGCTGCTCAAAATGCTTGGCAAACTGCCGCTCAAACTCCACCAGCATCACCGCGGCCAGCGTGTCCAATGAGTGCTGTGTGGTCCCCCCGGCAAGCTTGTTCCCGCCATCTTTCCTCCCACAAAACTCCGCACCGAACTCAGACCTGCAGGCGAACTGGCATTCATTCCTCTTCATGCCATATTCTTTCGTTGGGATTTCGACATCCTCTAATTCCCACAACTTTACTGAAGACAGTTCATATAAACGTTCCCCTCAAAACTGGGTGAAAACGGCCAAAAACTAAGAACTCTAGTAGGAGCCATCCAACGTGTGACCTCCACCTTCATGACACCAGTGGAAGTCTCACTCTGAAGCATTCTGTTTTCTTTAAAAATATTTTTATTCTCCTTTTATCACATTTTCTCCCAAATTTACACCCTGCAATAATCAGTAACGAATACAATTTCAATCCCCATATCAATAACAACGATCCCATCCTCCCACCAAACCCCAACAAGAAAGCATTCTTGTTGATTAATTTATGTCTCAAAAGCACAGCCACTCTCACCAATGGGTTGGGAGATACCTCAAGTCATTCCACAGTAATCTGTCTAACGAGTCAACTGCTCAGCTGAGTTCAGAGATCAAAGCTGAAATCATAGATATGTAAACAGTCCAATCAAGGGAGGGATTAGTAACTTGTAGGCAGGAAATCAGGCTAGTGAGAGGCTGGCGTGTCCAGGAGTGGCAGCAAGCGGCAGTTTTAATGGAAAGGCCTCAATCTCAACAAAAATGGTTCGGAAGCCAGGAGAAAGTAGATGTTCTGCTTAAAAAAATGGGAAATTAAGGAAGCCAGAAGGTACATTGCCCTCTATTTTAACTGCCCCATGCCTATTGACTTAAATGCAGAAGAAATAATCAATTTATTTCCCCTTTACCATAGCTTGGGGCCTTGTTTTTGGGAAGGATTTTCTTTCCTGGTTGTTTCTTATAACAGTGAACAGTTTATGTTACAAAATTGGCAGCTAAGTATTTACATTTAAAAATGGAAATTTTTTTGAAATTAGATCAACGATGTTTTCAGTTTGATTAATAAGCCCTTTCCTTAAAATAAAAATTGTCAAGCCTAATGTTCCCTGGAAGCTGTGTGCACTGTAGGTCCCCACACAGAGCATGTACAAGTCCGCTCCTTTGGGCTACCATGCATGTATGGTTGCACAAAGATATTTAAATAAATGGCCCTTGCTCTCTCAAAAATATAACCGGGTACCATGCTTAAGACTAGAACTCTGAAATGATGGTGCATCTTTCTACCAAATTAAGGCATTTGCAATTGCTGTGCACTGTTTCAGCCATCAGCCTACCTGGAATTAACAAGACATTGCTGCATTTGCGCAGTAAATATGAATTGAAGTTGCTGCAGTAAACTTGGTCAAATACTTCATTGCATAAGGGCACTGCCTCGCAACCTCCTGGGCCCAGAAATGGATTGTTGAAACTGAAGTCTTCAGTCTTGCAGCTAGCAAATTGTTCTTGGAGATTTGGAAATTCAAACTTTTATTTCTTAATTTCTGCACTCTGCTTTTCCCCTTCTATTAACCCAGTCTTTCTTCCCTTCTATTTCTTTTTCTGTACTTAATTTTAGTCAAATTCCATTCATTTCCTTGTCATTTCCCAACTCTTCTTTCTCTAACCGTGATTAAATGCCATTGGTTAAGGAAATGCACTGTTATCCCTGGTTCTTCATCAGATCCATGACGCCCTATTGACTTGGCCAAGCTGTACTCTGCTTGCACTTTTAGTAATTTTGTGCTACAAAAATATTTCTCTGAAGGATGAGGAAAAAGTTGAACTAATGGGGTGTGTTATGAGATGCCCTGCTATGGTAAATTCTGAGCCAATTCATTTGAAGTAGATGGAATAATGTTGTTGAATAATGTACTAGAACAAAGAATTTCAGTGAAAGCATTGCTATACCAATATCCCATGTCGTAACGTCCACACATATGTCTTAAATATTATGTTAATCCAAAGTTGAAATCATAGTGTTATTATTTTTAAATATTTAATGTGTACACAATTCATCATTAAACCTTTGACCAAAAGAGACAGATCTGTTCCAAATAACCCATTAGTGAAAAGAATATTCATTTAATGTGATGCACCCAAGGGCTAAAAGTCTATGCTGAATGTTCAAATTCAAATCTCTCTGAAGCATCATAGATTCCGCATCTGATGTGTTTCCTGTGTGACAAATTATCATATTTTATCATTAATCTAACATTGCACTATAAATTGGCAACATTTTTAAAACGCGAACTGTGAAGCTTTTTTTCTGAATTTATGGTGATAACTCTGCTTTGAACATCCATCAGTGGCTGAAATAAATGGTCTGAGTGTGCAAGAACAGAATTTGATGGAATTATGAAGACTAATGTTATGGAAATTGGCACATTATTTTGTGACAGAAAATTTTGTTTGTGAGCTTGCTCTGTTGAAGGAGCGTATTGATTATTATTTACAGGTTTGTTGACATTCTGAAGCATTTGGTGAATATTCAATGTTGTGAGATTCTGTTTTCCTGTTCAGTATGCAGGTCTAGGGATTTCACAAGAAACCATTTATACTTCAGCTGCACTCAGTCACTTATCTGTAAGAATCATAGAGGTTTATATAAAAATAAGATGGGAAATGTTTCTGTAAAAAGCTAACGTTTTTACGTACAATGGGCCAGGCTTTTTTGAAAGTGCTTGTGGAATATCAGAGGTTTTTTATGTTGTTTATGTTCATACAATATGAGCATCACTGATAAATCCACCTTTTTCTAATCCCCCCTCATTGTCTTTGAGAAAGTGGTGGTGAGTCACCTTCTTGAATCACTATAGTTAACTTGATGTAGGTACTCACACAGTCCTGTTAGGAAGGGAATTCCTGGTATTTGACCCCGCAACGGTGAAGGGGCAGCGATATAGTTCCAAGGATGCCTTGTGGTTTGGAGAGAAACTGGTGTTTTCATGCACCTGTTGCCCTTTGTGAAGAAATATAGCTACAAATACGAAGTTTAAAGAGAATCCAGCTTTCCATCTACTGGAGAAAGGAAAAGGTGTAAAAATGTTATAAACCTGCTTGGATTTAATGGCACAGCAATGTCCGTTGAAATATTTCTTAACTGGTTACTTGCCAGTTATAAATCTAAGGCAGTTTTGAAAAAAAAAATAGGAACTGGCCTTTATGTCACCTCAGCAAGTCTTTGATCAGTTGTAAGATACTACAATCTAACGATGGATAACCTTAAAGGTTGACCCTTATTAACATATTAACTGAAACTTGGAAACTAGATGTTGCAAGGTAGTGATCACTATATGCACTTCTCAGTATCCAGCTTGTTTGAAGGATATTGATGAGAACAAAATGAGTTGACTAGTATGAGAGCTCAGCAGGCTTCCTGCTGGTTTAGTTCTTTTCGAGTATATAAATATTGGAAGTGCACAGTAGAATTTTTTTGATTAATTGGGTTCACTCCAACACCTCTCAGGTAACAGTAGCTGCTGTAGGGTAGTGTGATAGTTCTCCCCTTATTTGGGATAGCAGTATCCTTGCTTGACTCGATTTCTACTCTGGGATTTAAGGTGAATACCACTTGATGAATATCTTAAATATTACTCTGTAACATTTAAACTTAAGACCTGGATTCTCTATTAGAAACAATATTGCACTTATTTTCCCTAGAACTGTCAATGTTGTGATTGAATTACCATCAAAAGTGAATTGCGTATTCGGCATTTTAATGAACTTTTATACAATTTAGTCTCTTATAGTCTCTTCTATATTCAAACTCTAGATTTCATTCTCGTATGCTCTTCAGTGATGTGGTACATTGTTGAAGAGGGATACAAGGACCCTTGTAATATCTGGGTTGTGACAATCTGGCCAAAGCATTTAAAAAAGTCCATCTGGAGGATGGTGATATTTTAATAATAATAATCACTTATTGTCACAAGTAGGCTTCAATGAAGTTATGTGAAAAGCCCCTGGTGGTTCTGATGGTTCCTTTCCTATGGGAAAAGTTGGGTCAGTTCTTTAGACATTAAAGTGAGAGTGATCAATCGAGGAGTGTACCTAATCCTGAATAGCCCCTAAAAGGGATAGGATAATAATTCACTTCACTTTAACTTTCCTGGTAAAGGTCATGGATTTGTGTCAAAGAATCCTTGGTGTGCTGCTGAACAGCATCTTGTGGATGGGACACACTGCTGCCACTTTGCATAGGTTGTGAAGGTAGTGGATGTTTAAGGTGATGAATGGGACGTCAGTCAAGGGGTTGCTTTGTTGTGAATGGTGTAGCTTCTTGAGTGTTGTTGGAACTGCAATCATCCAGGCAAGTGGAGGGTATTGCAATACACTCTTGATATGTGATTTGTTTCACAGTAACTTCATTGCACTGTTAATATAAGCCTACTTGTGACAATAAAGATTATTATTATGGTGGATAGTCTTTGGGACATCAGCAAGTGAGTTACTTGCTGCTGAAAACCCAGTCTCTGACCTACCCTTCTTGCCACAATATTTATATGGCTGATCCAGTTTAGTTTGACAGTGGGGGATTCAGGAACGGAATATCAAAGGGAGATGGTTAGAATCCATCTTGTTGGAGATGGTCATTATCTGGCATTGAGCACTGAGTGCAAATGTTACTTGCCAGTTATAAATCCATGGGCTCGATCCACTAGAAAAGTTTCTAAGTGACATTTGTGGCTGGGTCTGCTGGGGGTTTCCAGCCGGCTCTTCCCCACCACTATCTAACCACGCTTAGTCACTTTTGGGCCCTGGAGAGTTTCTCTCCGGTAATGTCCACACTTACAAATTATTTTCATCACTGGGGAGCTGATCCACTGGTCAGATCGGCTCTTCAGAGATTGGGCCTCCATTTTGAAATGGTGCCCCGATCTCAAAGTTATCTTTCTTTTTTAATAAATATTTTATTGAAAATTTTTGGTCAACCAACACAGTACATTGTGCATCCTTTACACAATATTATAACAGCACAAATAACAATGACCTATTTTTTTTATAAACAAAAAACAAAAAATGAATAAATATTAAATAACAAGAATGAAAACTAGCCCTAATTGGCAACTGCCTTGTCACAAGTTACACCCCCCCCGCCCCAAATCCTGGGCCGCTGCTGCTGCCTTCTTTTTCCCCTTCCATCTATCTATCAGCAAGGTATTCGACGAACGGTTGCCACCGCCTGGTGAACCCTTGAGCCGACCCCCTTAGGACGAACTTAATCCGCTCTAGCTTTATAAACCCCGCCATGTCATTTATCCAGGTCTCCACCCCCGGGGGCTTGGCTTCCTTCCACATTAGCAATATCCTGCGCCGGGCTACTAGGGACGCAAAGGCCAAAACATCGGCCTCTCTCGCCTCCTGCACTCCCGGCTCTTGTGCAACCCCAAATATATCCAACCCCCAGCTTGGTTCGACCCGGACCCCCACTACTTTTGAAAGCACCTTTGTCACCCCCATCCAAAACCCCCGTAGTGCCGGGCATGACCAAAACATATGGGTATGATTCGCTGGGCTTCTCGAGCACCTCGCACACCTATCCTCCACCCCAAAAAATTTACTGAGCCGCGCTCCAGTCATATGCGCCCTGTGTAATACCTTAAACTGAATCAGGCTTAGCCTGGCACACGAGGACGACGAGTTTACCCTACTTAGGGCATCCGCCCACAGCCCCTCCTCGATCTCCTCCCCCAGCTCTTCTTCCCATTTCCCTTTTAGTTCATCTACCATAGTCTCCCCTTCGTCCCTCATTTCCCTATATATATCTGACACCTTACCATCCCCCACCCATGTCTTTGAGATCACTCTGTCCTGCACCTCTTGTGTCGGGAGCTGCGGGAATTCCCTCACCTGTTGCCTCGCAAAAGCCCTCAGTTGCATATACCTGAATGCATTCCCTTGGGGCAACCCATATTTCTCGGTCAGCGCTCCCAGACTCGCGAACTTCCCATCCACAAATAGATCTTTCAGTTGCGTTATTCCTGCTCTTTGCCACATTCCATATCCCCCATCCATTCCCCCCGGGGCAAACCTATGGTTGTTTCTTATCGGGGACCCCCCCAAAGCTCCAGTCTTTCCCCTATGCCGTCTCCACTGTCCCCAAATCTTCAGTGTAGCTACCACCACCGGGCTTGTGGTGTAATTCCTCGGTGAGAACGGCAATGGGGCTGTCACCATAGCCTGCAGGCTAGTCCCCCTACAGGACGCCCTCTCTAATCTCTTCCACGCCGCTCCCTCCTCCTCTCCCATCCACTTACTCACCATTGAAATATTAGCGGCCCAATAGTACTCACTTAGGCTCGGTAGTGCCAGCCCCCCCCCCTATCCCTGCTACGCTGTAAGAATCCCTTCCTCACTCTCGGGGTCTTCCCGGCCCAAACAAAACCCATGATGCTCTTTTCAATCCTTTTAAAAAAAAGCCTTCGTGATCACCACCGGGAGGCACTGAAACACAAAGAGGAATCTCGGGAGGACCACCATCTTAACCGCCTGCACCCTCCCTGCCATTGACAGGGCTACCATATCCCATCTCTTGAAATCTTCCTCCATTTGTTCCACCAACCGCGTTAAATTTAACCTGTGCAGCGTGCCCCAATTCTTAGCTATCTGGATCCCCAGGTAACGAAAGTCTCTGTTACCTTCCTCAACGGTAGGTCCTCTATTTCTCTACTCTGCTCCCCAGGATGCACCACAAACAGCTCACTCTTCCCCATGTTCAATTTATACCCTGAAAAATCCCCAAACTCCCCAAGTATCCGCATTATTTCTGGCATCCCCTCCGCCGGATCCGCCACATATAGTAGCAAATCGTCCGCATACAAAGATACCCGGTGTTCTTCTCCTCCCCTAAGTACTCCCCTCCACTTCTTGGAACCCCTCAGCGCTATCGCCAGGGGCTCAATCGCCAGTGCAAACAGTAATGGGGACAGAGGGCATCCCTGCCTTGTCCCTCTATGGAGCCGAAAATATGCCGATCCCCGTCCATTCGTGACCACACTCGCCACTGGGGCCCTATACAATAGTTGCACCCATCTAACATACCCCTCTCCAAAACCAAATCTCCTCAACACCTCCCACAAATAATCCCATTCCACTCTATCAAATGCTTTCTCGGCATCCATCGCCACTACTATCTCTGTTTCACCCTCTGGTGGGGCCATCATCATTACCCCTATCAGCCTCCGTATATTCGTGTTCAGCTGTCTCCCCTTCACAAACCCAGTTTGGTCCTCGTGAACCACCCCCGGGACACATTCCTCTATTCTCATTGCCATTACCTTGGCCAGGACCTTGGCATCCACATTTAGGAGGGAAATTGGTCTGTAGGACCCGCATTGTAGCGGGTCCTTTTCCTTCTTTAAGAGAAGCGATATCGTTGCTTCCGACATAGTCGGGGGCAGTTGTCCCCTTTCCTTTGCCTCATTAAAGGTCCTCGTCAGTACCGGGGCGAGCAAGTCCAAATATTTTCTATAAAATTCGACTGGGAATCCGTCCGGTCCTGGGGCCTTTCCCGTCTGCATGCTCCTAATTCCTTTCACCACTTCTTCTACCTCGATCTGTGCTCCCAGTCCCACCCTTTCCTGCTCTTTCACCTTGGGAATTTCCAGCCGATCCAAAAAGTCCATCATTCTCTCCCTCCCATCCGGGGGTTGAGCTTCATATAATTTTTTATAAAATGTCTTGAACACTTCATTCACTCTCTCCGCTCCCCGCTCCATCTCTCCTTCCTCGTCCCTCGCTCCCCCTATTTCCCTCGCTGCTCCCCTTTTCCTCAATTGGTGTGCCAGCAACCTGCTCGCCTTCTCCCCATATTCATACTGTACACCCTGTGCCTTCCTCCATTGTGCCTCTGCAGTGCCTGTAGTCAGCAAGTCAAATTCCACATGCAGCCTTTGCCTTTCCCTGTACAATCCCTCCTCCGGTGCTTCCGCATATTGTCTGTCCACCCTCAAAAGTTCTTGCAGCAACCGCTCCCGTTCCTTACTCTCCTGCTTCCCTTTATGTGCCCTTATTGATATCAGCTCCCCCCTAACCACCGCCTTCAACGCCTCCCAGACCACTCCCACCTGGACCTCCCCATTGTCATTGAGTTCCAAGTACTTTTCAATACATCCCCTCACCCTTAGACACACACCCTCATCCGCCATTAGTCCCATGTCCATTCTCCAGGGTGGGCGCCCTCCTGTTTCCTCCCCTATCTCCAAGTCCACCCAGTGTGGGGCGTGATCCGAAATGGCTATAGCCGTATACTCCGTTCCCCTCACCTTCGGGATCAATGCCCTACCCAGCACGAAAAAGTCTATGCGCGAATAGACTTTATGGACATATGAGAAAAACGAGAACTCCTTACTCCTAGGTCTACTGAATCTCCACGGGTCCACACCTCCGATCTGCTCCATAAAATCTTTAAGCACCTTGGCTGCTGCCGGCCTCCTTCCAGTCCTGGATTTCGACCTATCCAGCCCTGGTTCCAACACCGTGTTAAAGTCTCCCCCCATTATCAGCTTTCCCGTCTCCAGGTCCGGGATGCGTCCTAGCATCCGCCTCATAAAATTGGCATCATCCCAGTTCGGGGCATACACGTTTACCAAAACCACCGTCTCTCCCTGTAGTTTGCCACTCACCATCACGTATCTGCCCCCGTTATCCGCCACTATAGTCTTTGCCTCGAACATTACCCGCTTCCCCACTAATATAGCCACCCCCCTGTTTTTCGCATCTAGCCCCGAATGGAACACCTGCCCCACCCATCCTTTGCGCAGCCTAACCTGGTCTATCAGTTTCAGGTGCGTTTCCTGTAGCATAACCACATCTGCTTTAAGTTTCTTAAGGTGTGCGAGTACCCGTGCCCTCTTTATCGGCCCGTTGAGCCCTCTCACGTTCCACGTGATCAGCCGAATTGGGGGGCTTCCCACCCCCCCCCTTGCCGATTAGCCATCATCTTTTTCCAGCTTCTCACCCAGTTCCCACACAGCTGTATCTCCCCCAGGCGGCGCCCCCCCGCCCATCCTCTCCCGTACCCGCTCCCCCCTTTCCCCAGCAGCAGCAACCCAGTAATTCCCCCCTCCCACCCCCCCCCCGCTAGACCCCCCGCTAGCGTAATTACTCCCCCCATGTTGCTCCCAGAAGTCAGCAAACTCTGGCTGACCTCGGCTTCCCCCCGTGACCACGGCTCGCACCGTGCGACGCCCCCTCCTTCCTGCTTCTCTGTTCCCGCCATAATTATCATAGCGCGGGAGCCAAGCCCGCGCTTCTCCCTTGGCCCCGCCCCCCATGGCCAACGCCCCATCTCCTCTCCCTCCCCACCTCCCCCATCACCCCCTGTGGGAGAGAGAAAAGTTACCACACCGCAGGAGTAGAACATAAAACCCCTCTTCGCCCCCCACATTCGCCCCACCACTTTGTCCAAACGTTCTTTTTAATAATCCACTCATTCCAGTTTTTCTTCTACAATAAAAGTCCACGCTTCATCCGCCGTCTCAAAGTAGTGGTGTCTCCCTTGATATGTGACCCACAGTCTTGCCGGTTGCAGCATTCCAAATTTTATCTTCCTTTTATGAAGCACCGCCTTGGCCCGATTAAAGCTCGCCCTCCTTCTCGCCACCTCCGCACTCCAGTCTTGATAAACGCGGATCACCGCGTTCTCCCATTTACTGCTCCGAGTTTTCTTCGCCCATCTAAGGACCATTTCTCTATCCTTAAAATGGAGGAATCTCACCACTATGGCTCTGGGAGTTTCTCCTGCTCTCGGTCCTCGCGCCATAACTCGGTATGCTCCCTCCACCTCCAACGGACCCGCCGGGGCCTCCGCTCCCATTAACGAGTGCAGCATCGTGCTCACATATGCCCCGACGTCCGCACCCTCCACACCTTCAGGAAGACCAAGAATCCTCAGGTTGTTCCTCCTTGTGTTGTTTTCCAGTGCCTCCAACCTCTCCACACATCGTTTCTGATGTGCCTCCTGTATCTCCGTCTTCACCACCAGGCCCTGTATATCGTCCTCATTCTCGGCTGCCTTCGCCTTCACGACCCGAAGCTCCCGCTCCTGGGTCTTTTGTTCCTCCTTTAGCCCTTCAATCGCCTGTAGTATCGGGGCCAACAGCTCTTTCTTCATTTCCTTTTTTATCTCTTCCACGCAGCATTTCAAGAACTCTTGTTGTTCAGGGCCCCATGTGAAACTGCCACCTTCCGACGCCATCTTGGTTTTTGCTTGCCTTCCTTGCCGCTGTTCTAAAGGATCCACTGCAATCTGGCCACTCTCTCCTCCTTTTTCCATCCGTATCCAGGGGGGATTCCCTTCTGGTTTACCGCACAGTGTTTTTAGCCGTCAAAATTGCCGTTGGGGCTCCTATCAAGAGCCCAAAAGTCCGTTTCACAGGGAGCTGCCGAAACGTGCGACTCAGCTGGTCATCGCCGCACCCGGAAGTCCTCAAAGTTATCTTGAGGGTCCCCCACAATCCCCACCCATGGACAATGTCACCCCGCACCCCCAAGTGAGGTCACCCCGCAATGGGGTTCCTGAGGGTCCCCTTTCTTCAGGTCCCTCCCACACACCCCACAACCACACCCCTGAGGCTCCTACTTACCGGCCCTGCACGTCCCATGCTTTATATCCCCCCAATCAGTCTTCTTTCATGGGCATGGCCCCCCTCAGACCCTGACCTTTGGCAGTACCACCCTGTCACCATGGGGGTGCTCCTGCTGGCCTTGCGGTGCCACCCAGGCACCTTAGCAGTGCCAGGGTAGTAGTGCCAAAGTACCCATGTTCCAGGGGGAGAGCCAGGGGGCCACCCTGCCCTATCCCTGGCCACCCAGGGGCCTCCGATAGTTCTGGGAACCCCCTTGGGTGCCGTTCTGCCTGATCCATGTTTATGTGGAGCAGTACTGAACAGTGCCCAGCTGAGGCCTACCTGAGGAGGTCGGTAGATAGATGGTAAGTACGCTTAAATAGGTTTAGAACCTACTTAAGCGTGCACGGCCTGGTTCCGTCCATTGTGGCTGGGATACTGGTCATGCCGCCTCGCAGGACTTGGATACATCCCATGAGGTGTTATGGCTGCCGGAGTCCCGTGGGAGGTCTCACCTGGCATCAGCGGCCACGCCGTGCTCCCGATTGGGCGTGTTGTAGCCAGTAGAGTGCGGCCCAAGCTTTAATGCTGTGCAGGGCTTACTGCATGCAGACACAGAGAACTCTGTATCTAGGAAGATGTATATGGTACTGAACACTGTGCGCTCATCACCCAGCATTCCTACTTCTGATCTTATGATGGTGAGAAGTTCATTAATGATATAGCGGAAGATGGTTGTGACCAGAAACTACACAAAGTAACTCCTAAAATGTTGTTCTGGGACTTAGATTGACCTCTGACAATGATTGTCATCTTCCTTTGTGCTCGTTATGACTCCCAACTATTGGAGTTTCCCCCTGTTCCTATTGACTTCAATTCTACTCGGGCTCCTAGATGCCATACTCGGTTTATAAGCTGACTTGATGTCAAGGGCGATGATTCTCACCTCATCTCTGGAATTCAGCTCTTTTATCCAGGATTGGCCCAAGGCTATAATCAGGCCAGGAGCTGAGTGCTCCTGGCAGACAGCAAACTGAGTATCGGTGAGCAGGTTATTACTGAGTAAGTGCTGCTTAATAGCATTATCAATTACACTTTCTACCACTTGGCTGATGGTTGGGAGTAAACTTTTGGGGTAGGAATCAACTAGATTGGATTTGTCATTTTTGTGGGCGTGACATAAGCATGCAATGTTCCCCATTTTCAGGTAGACACTAATGTTGTAGCTCTACTGGAACAGATCGGATTAGAGCATCACTGGCTCTGGATTGCAACTCTTCAGTACTACAGCTGGAAGGCTGTCAGGGTCCATAACCTTTGCTGTATGTAATATCTTCTGTGACTTATTGATAAAGCGTGGAATGAATTCAATTGTCTGAAGGCTGGCATCTATAAAGGTGGGGATCTCGAGGAGGAGGCCGAAATGGATCATCCACTTGACACTCCTGGCTGAAGGTGCTTCCAACTGTTTCATCCTTGTGTTTTGCACTGACCCACCAAGGCCCCCCTATCATTGAGGGTGGAGGTATTTGTTGAGCCTCCTCTCCCCGGAGTTATTTAATTGTAAACCACCATTCACAACTTGATGTGTCAGGACTCCAAATCTTTGATTTTGTCCATTAGTTGCTCTGTCTATTCCATGCTGCTTCTGCTGTTTTGTATGTATGTAGCCTTGTGTTGCATATTCTGCAGGTTGGTACCTAATTTTTAGGTACATCTGGTAGTGCTCCCGGCATGGTCCCTTGCACTCCTCATTGAACCAAAGTTGATCCCTGGTTCTGAAGGAAAGTTCGTGACCTGAAACAATGTTATCAGACCTGCTGAGCATATCCAACATCTTTTTTTTTTATTTCAGTGTTCCAGCTTGTGAAGTATTTTGCTTTTGTTAATCTCTGGCGTGATGGTAATGGTAGAATGAGGGAAAAGCTGTACCATGAGGTTTCAGATTGCGTATGAATCAAATTCTGTTGCTGATGACCCATAGTACCTGATGATGTCTAGTTTCGAGCTGCTATATCTGTTCTTAATTTGTCTGATTTATCATGATGATAGTGCCATTTAACACAATGGAGGGTGTCTTGAGTGTGAATATGAGACTTTGTTTCCACAAGGACAGAGTTATGACCACTTCTACCAATATAGTCCTGGACATGTGCATCTGTGGCAGATAGATGGGTGAGGTCTTGTTGGTTCTCACACCACCTGCTGCAGGTCCAGTTTGACAGATATATCCTCAGGACTTGGCCAGCTCAACCAGTATGATGCTACAGGCCACTCTTCCTGATGGACATGGGAGTCCTCCACCCAGAGTATACTCTGTAACCTTGCTATCTTCACCGCTTCTTCCAAGTGGACATGGAGGAGTACTGATTCGTCAACTGGTGGAAGGTTTGACCTGATGCCATGAAATTTCATGTAGTCTGAGACCAATGGTGAGAGCTCCCAGGATGAATCCTGACTGAATACCATTGTGCCCCTACCTCTGGTGCATCTGTCCTGCCAGTGGGAAAGGACATAACCAGGGATTTTAGACATTGGCTGTATGATATGATTCAGTGAATATTACGACGTCATGCTGTTGCTTGACTAGTCTATGGGCTAGCTCTCTCAGTTTTTGACACCTGTCCCCAGATGTCAGTGAAAAAGACTTTGTAGGGATGACCGGACAGAATATGACGTTGTCATGTCTGGTGCTTCGATGGATTGCTTTTAAATCCAATTTGCAGAATTTACAGTTTTGTTGTACTATATTATCTTTGATGTTGCATAGATTGTGGATGCAAGTAAAAGTAAGAAAACATAAATGGTTAAGTCATTCCACCAGCCTAACTAAGAGAGAAAACAAAATGGAAGAGGACGCATACCCCTCTTGTACTGTGATATGACCTCCAAAAATTAAGCCTGTGCTTTATTCTGAGCCAAGATTTGAATTCAAATTATTATTCATAATTAATGAGCTTATCCATGTTTGTGGTGTCTTACCTCACTGCTGGATATAACTGGCACACATATTGAGAAATCTAACTTAATAAAACTAGATGTGTAACCATCTGTCCATGCCAATTTTCTTCTTCGAGTTACTTTAAAAATTCCCTTTTTATTTATTATTGGGTTATCTAGAGTTTTACTGGTGATTAGGTGGCTTCTTTGTTTTGACTGACATTAATCCTGTGCCAGGAAAACAAACAAGGTTGGAGTGTGTGGGACTGGAGACTGGCTATAAATTAGTTAAAATAGGAAAATTGCAAATTGGATTAATGTTTTTCTAAGTTATATTCTTTGCAAACAGTATAAAAACATGGTTCGAAATTGCCTGTTCAGAACCTGTTCAGTAATTCGAGATAAGGAGTTGCTTCTGTTGAGTCGTGCAGAGATTTATTTATTTAATAAAAAAATATTTTTATTAGCATATTTTAATTTTTACAACATAACAATTGAACAAATAGTGCACCTGATATTTACATGTTGTACAGTTACTTATTTACATACTTTTTAAACATATATTCTCTCTCTCTCTCTCTCTCTCTCTCTCTCTCTCTCTCTCTCCCACCCCCTCCCCCCACCCGTTGGTAGTCCCAATAATTAGTAGTTCCAATTAATGTATTTTGCTGGTTGGGACATCTGGTTTTCAAACAGTCGGGCCAGCCTCCTCCGCCCTGTGAGTCATACGACTGAGCTCCGCTCCTCTTTTCTGCGGTTTCTGTTGACCTTGTGGGTTTGGGAGGCAGGGGACCTTCCTATCATCTCCCCTCATTCCCTTTTTCCCCATGTTTCTCTCTGTGACTCCCTTGGGTTCCCTCCTCCTCTCCTCCCCACTTTGATCCTCCTCGTTGTATGCATTCTTGTCTGTTCTCCCCCGTCACCCAATCTTTCCCTGGTTGTTGTTGGCCTCGAGTGGGTCTTGGAACAGGCTGATGAATGGCCCCTACGCTTTGTGGAAGCCCTCGTCCGACCCTCGGATGGTGTACTTAATCTTCTCCAGGTGGAGAAATTCCAACAGGTCTGCCAGCCAGCCTGCAGCTGTGGGTGGTGCTGCTGATCGCCAGCCGAGCAGGATTTATCGATGTGCAATTAAGGAAGCAAAAGCAAGGGCGGCACGCGGCGCAGTGGTTAGCACTGGGACCGCGGTGCTGTGGACCTGGGTTCGAATCCCGACCCTGGGTCACTGTCCGTGTGGAGTCTGCACATTCTCCCCATGTCGGCGTGGGTTTCACCCCCACAACCCAAAGATGTGCAGGTTAGGTGGATTGGCCACGCTAAATTGCCCCTTAATTGGAAAGAAATGATTGGGTACTCTAAAATTTAAAAAGAAAATGGAAGCAAAAGCAAGGACATCAGCCCTCTTCCCCATATGCGGCTCTGGCTGGTCTGAAACCCCGAGCACTGCCACTCTCGGGCACGGCTCCACCCTCACCACCGCAACCTTGGACATCATCTTGAAGAAGGCATCCAGAACCCGACAAGACTGGGGCAAGCCTAGATATGTGGGAGTGGTTGGCCGGGCCTCCCTGGCACCGTTCACATTTATCCTCCACCTCCCGGGAAGAACCTGTTCATTCAGGTTCTGGTTAGGTGCGCTCTGTGCACCACTTTAAACTGCATGAGGCTTAGCCTTGCACAGGAGGAGATGGAGTTGGTCCTGCTCAATGCTTCGCTCCAGAATCCCCAACCCACTTTCAACCCTAGTTTGTCCTCCCATTTTCATCTGCCTTTGTCCAGTGATAGTCTTCCCCTATCCAGTAACCGTCCATAGATGTTCCCACAATTCTCCCACCCAGTCCTTACTGTCCGTGTTTATTAGTTCCTCTCGTAGTGTGGTACTCGGGCCCTCGGGTACCTTGCCGTCTCCTTGTGGAGAAAGTGTTTAATTTGGAGGTGTCTGAGTTCCTGTCCCGTCGGTAGTTCCAGGGGCGGCACAGTTGCACAGTGGTTAGGCTAGGGTCTGGCAGATGGAATACAATGCTGACAAATGTGAGGTTATCCATTTTGGTAGGAATAATAGCAAAAGGGATTATTATTTAAATGATAACATTTTAAAACATGCCACTGTGCAGAGAGACCTGGGTGTGCTCGTGCATGAGTCGCAAAAGCTGGTTTACAGGTGCAACAGGTGATTAAGAAGGCAAACGGAATTTTGTCCTTCATTGTTCGAGGGATGGAGTTTAAGACTTGGGAGGTTATGCTGCAATTGTATAAGGTGTTAGTGAGGCCACACCTGGAGTATTGTGTTCAGTTTTGGTCTCCTTACTTGAGAAAGGACATACTGGCACTGGAGGGTGTGCAGAGGAGATTCACTAGGTTAATCCCAGAGCTGAAGGGGTTGGATTACGAGGAGAGGTTGAGTAGACTGGGACTGTACTCGTTGGAATTTAGAAGGATGCGGGGGGGATCTTATAGAAATGTATAAAATTATGAAGGGAATAGATAGGATAGATGCGGGCAGGTTGTTTCCACTGGCGGGTGAAAGCAAAACTAGGAGGCATAGCCTCAAAATAAGGGGAAGTAGATTTAGGACTGAGTTTAGGAGGAACTTCTTCACCCAAAGGGTTGTGAATCTATGGAATTCCTTGCCCAGTGAATCAGTAGAGGCTCCTTCATTAAATGTTTTTAAGATAAAGATAGATAATTTTTTGAAGACTAAAGGAATTAAGGGTTATGGTGTTCGGTCTGGAAAGTGGAGCTGAGTCCACAAAAGATCAGCCATGATCTCATTGAATGGCGGAGCAGGCTCGAGGGGCTTGATGGCCTACTCCTGCTCCTAGTTCTTATGTTAGCACCGTTACTTCTCAGCGCCAGGGTCCTAGGTTCGATTCCCAGCTTGGGTCACTGTCTGTGCGGAGGCTGCACGTTCTCCCTGTGTCTGCGTATGACAAATGTAAAGATTATTATTATTATTACAAAGACCCACAAAGAAACCCCCCACACCCAGCCCTTCTAAACACCAAACCAAGTGGTTTTGAGACGTAGAGGAGCAGGTCATCTGCATAGAGTGAAGCTCTGTACTCTCTGCCTCCTCTTTGAATGCCCTTCCAGCTTTTTGCGTCTCACAGAGCAATCACCAGGGGTTTAGCTGCCAGGGCGAACAGGAGCGGGGACAGTGGGCATCCCTGCCTTGTGCAGCTGGAAGTACTCAGAGCTGGTGGTGTTGGTCTGAACGCCCGCCTTGGGAGTGTTGTACAGGAGTTTCACACGAGGTGAACCGCGTGTAGCGCACAAAGACTCCGCGAGACGAATAGAGTGAAGTCGATGAGGCTTTATTAAGCGTGACTGTTCCCCCGCAGTTCAGTAGTAGACTGCCTGCGGGGGAGGACTCCAGGTACTTATACTCCACCTTCAGGGCGGAGCTAGAGGTCAACGTCCAACCAGGACCCGGGATCTGTCAGCCAATGACATCACGGCTTCACAGTCCCACATGACCCCTAATGCATACTACCACATTCACCCCTTGTTAAAAATGAACCCGGCGGGGTGATGCTTCGCATGGTGGTAAGGGTTTAAAAGGCTGGTCCTGGGAGGAAAACTTTCGCATGTTATTACAGTATGTACAAGGTTTTTTTTTTGTTTCAAACTATTTACAGTAATCGTCAGGAAAAGACAAAATGTTCTCGTTACAAGTCCACATATTGTACTGTTAGATCGACGCCAAGAGTCGGTCGGGCGGTCTGGTAGTCCGTGTCGATCGCCTCGGCCCCGGTGGTGGTGGTGGTGCTTGTTCCGGTGTTGTCGTCTCCGGGAGCCTTACGGTTTCAGCTTGGGCTTCATTCCTGGTCGGGCCTGGGAGGAGGACCGATCCTCCTGGGAAGGGGGCAGTCGCGGGGTGCGGCGGTGGCAGGAAGGGGGGGGTTGGGTGATTGGTGTCGGGGGTGTGTGTGTGTTGCCGGCGGGCGCCAGATCTCGCAGGGAGACCGTGTCCTGTCGGCCGTCGGGGTACTCCACGTAAGCGTACTGCGGGTTCGCGTGAAGGAGGTGAACCCTTTCGACCAACGGGTCCGACTTGTGCGCCCGCACATGTATTCGGAGCAAGATGGGTCCTGGGGCCGCCAGCCAGGTCGGCAGCGACGTTCCAGAGGAGGACTTCCTGGGGAAGACAAGGAGGCGCTCATGAGGCGTTTGGTTAGTGCTAGTACACAGTAGTGACCGGATGGAGTGGAGGGCGTCCGGGAGGACCTCCTGCCACCGTGAAACTGGGAGGTCCCTGGACCGTAGGGCCAGTAGGACGGTCTTCCAGACCGTGCCGTTCTCCCTCTCTACTTGCCCGTTCCCCCAGGGGTTGGAGCTGGTCGTCCTGCTCGAGGCTATACCGTTGCTCAGCAGGAACTGGCGCAGCTCGTCACTCATGAAGGAGGACCCCCTGTCGCTGTGGACGTATGCGGGGCAACCGAACAGTGTGAATATGGTGTTCAGGGCTTTAATGACTGGCCGCGGTCATGTCAGAGCAGGGGATGGCGAATGGGAAGCGGGAGTACACGTCCACCACATTAAGGAAGTATATGTTGCGGTCGGTGGAGGGGAGGGGTCCTTTGAAATCCAGACTGAGGCGTTCAAAGGGGCGGGAAGCCTTAATCAGGTGCGCACCATCCGGCCTGAAAAAATGCGGTTTGCACTCTGCGCAGATGTGGCAGTTCCTTGTGACTGTACGGACCTCCTCTAAAGAGTATGGGAGGTTGTGGGACTTGATAAAGTGGTAAAACCGAGTGACCCCCGGGTGGCAGAGGTCCTCTTGGAGGGTTTGGAGGCGGTTAATTTGTGCGTTGGCACATGTGCCGCGGGATAGGGCATCGGACAGCTCGTTCAGCTTTCCGGGACGATACAAGATCTCGTAGTTGAAGGTGGAGAGCTCGATCCTCCACCTTAAGATCTTGTCGTTTTTGATTTTGCCCCGCTGTGCATTATCGAACATGAAGGCTACCGACCGTTGGTCCGTGAGGAGAGTGAATCTCCTGCCGGCCAGGTAATGCCTCCAATGTCGCACAGCTTCCACTATGGCTTGGGCTTCCTTTTCCACTGAGGAGTGGCGGATTTCTGAAGCGTGGAGGGTTCGGGAGAAAAAGGCCACGGGTCTGCCCGCTTGGTTAAGGGTGGCCGCTAGAGCTACGTCGGAGGCGTCGCTCTCGACCTGGAAGGGGAGGGACTCGTCGATGGCGCGCATCGTGGCCTTTGCGATATCCGCTTTGATGTGGCTGAAGGCCTGGCAAGCCTCTGTCGACAGAGGGAAGGTCGTGATCTGTATTAGGGGGCGGGCTTTGTCTGCGTACTGGGGGACCCACTGGGCGTAGTATGAAAAGAACCCCAGGCAGCGTTTTAGGGCTTTTGGGCAGTGCGGGAGGGGAAATTCCATGAGGGCGCGCATACGTTCGGGGTCGGGGCCTATTATCCCATTGCGTACTACGTAGCCCAGAATGGCTAGCCGATCGGTGCTAAAAACGCACTTGTCCTCGTTGTACGTGAGGTTCAAGGCTTTGGCGGTCTGGAGGAATTTTGGGAGGTTGGCGTCGTGGTCCTGCTGATCGTGGCCGCAGATGGTTACATTGTCGAGATACGAGAACGTGACCCGTAACCCGTGTTGATCAACCATTCGGTCCATCTCTCGTTGGAAGACCGAGACCCCGTTTGTGACGCCAAATGGGACCCTGAGGAAATGGTATAATCGCCCGTCTGCCTCGAAGGCTGTGTACTTGCGGTCACTTGGGCGGATGGGGAGCTGATGGTAGGCGGACTTGAGGTCCACGGTGGAGAAGACCTTATATTGGGCAATCCGATTGACCATGTCGGATATGCGGGGGAGAGGGTACACGTCTAGTTGTGTGTACCTGATGATGGTCTGGCTATAGTCTATGACCATCCTTTGCTTCTCCCCTGTCTTTACTACTACCACCTGTGCTCTCCAGGGACTATTGCTGGCCTGGATTATGCCTTCCTTTAGTAGCCGCTGGACTTCGGACCGAATGAAGGTCCGGTCCTGGGCGCTGTACCGTCTGCTCCTAGTGGCGACGGGTTTGCAATCCGGGGTGAGGTTTGCAAACAAGGATGGGGGTTGCACCTTGAGGGTTGCGAGGCCGCAGATAGTGAGTGGGGGTATTGGGCCGCCGAATTTGAAGGTTAGGCTCTGTAGATTGCACTGGAAGTCTAATCCCAGTAATGTGGGGGCGCAGAGTTGGGGAAGGACGTAGAGCCTGTAGTTTTTGAACTCCCTCCCTTGCACCGTTAGGGTAACTATGCAGAAGCCTTTGATCTGTACGGAGTGGGATCCTGCAGCTAGGGAAATCTTTTGTGCGCTGGGATGGATGGTCAAAGAACAGCGTCTTACCGTGTCGGGGTGGATAAAGCTCTCCGTGCTCCCGGAGTCGACTAGGCATGGTGTCTCGTGCCCGTTTATCAGCACCGTTGTCGTCGTCGTCTGGAGCGTCCGGGGCCGAGCTTGGTCCAGCGTCATTGAAGCCAGACGTGGTTGTAGTGGTTGAGCGTCTTCTGCGAACCCCGTGGAGCTGTCGACACTGGGGTCCGTTGTTGCCGTCCAAGATGGCGTCGGGGGTGAACAAGATGGCTGCCCCCATGCATCGCACATGGCTGGGGGGTCACAAGATGGCGGCGGGGGTGGACAAAATGGCCACCCCCATGCGTCGCACCGGTCTGGGGTGGTCCAAGATGGCGGCGCCCTTCCTCCCCTCGTGGTGGCCGGGACCCAAAGTGGCGGCGTCTGCGGGTCGCACATGGGGCGCTGGGGGGGTTGGGGAGCGTTGGGAACACGCAGGACTCCCTCTTCTCTGGGGACAGCGGTGGCCGGGACCCAAAGTGGTAGCGCCGGCGGGTCATACATGGGGCGCGGGGGGGGGGGGGGGGGGGGGGTGTGTGTGGCGGGGGTGGTTGGGGAGCGTAAACGGCGTGCAGGGCTCCCTGTTCTCCGGGGAGAGCGGTGGTCGGGACCCAGAGTGGCTGCGCCTGCGGGTCGTACATGGGGCGCTGGGGGGGTTGGGGAGCGTAAACGGCGTGCAGGGCTCCCTGTTCTCCTGGGACAGCGGCGATCTCGCGGGACCGGCACACAGCCGCGAAATAGCCCTTTTTCCCGCAGCTCTTACAGATCGCTGCGCGGGCCGGGGGTGTTTTGCCTGGCTGCAAAAATAGCAGCGGGCACCCCCGGTGCGACTTGGCGTATGGACCGCGCAAGCCTGTGGGGTGTCCGGGGGGGGGGGGGGGGGGGGGGTTTGTCGCGACGGGTACGTACGGAGCCCAATGGGCTGCCGCGCAGTCGGGGCCGTAGGCGCGGGTATTTCGCGCGGCCACGTCTAGGGAGACTGCTAGGGCCCGTGCCTCTGAGAGTCCTAGCGACTCTTTTTCTAGAAGTCTTTGGCGGATTTGGGAGGAGTTCATACCTGCCACAAAAGTATCGCGCATTAACATGTCCGTGTGTTCATTTGCGTTCACCGGCGGGCAGCTGCAGGCTCGTCCCAAAATTAGTAGCGCGGCGTAGAATTCATCTATCGATTCTCCGGGACTTTGCCGTCTCGTTGCGAGTTGATAGCGAGCGTAGATCTGGTTTACTGGGCGGACATAGAGACTTTTTAGTGCTGCGAACGCCGTCTGGAAATCCTCTGCGTCTTCGATGAGAGAGAAAATCTCCGTGCTTAACCTCGAGTGCAGGACCTGTAGTTTTTCGTCTTCTGTGACCCGGCCGGTGGCCGTTCTGAGGTAGGCCTCGAAACAAGTCTGCCAGTGCTTGAAAGCTGCTGCCGCGTTCACTGCGTGGGGGCTGATCCTCAGGCATTCCGGGATGATCCTGAGCTCCATAGTCCTTTAGTCACGCTTAATAAATTGTAGCGCACAAAGACTCCGAGAGACGAATAGAGTGAAGTCGATGAGGCTTTATTAAGCGTGACTGTTCCCCCGCAGTTCAGTAGTAGACTGCCTGCGGGGGAGGACTCCAGGTACTTATACTCCGCCTTCAGGGCGGAGCTAGAGGTCAACGTCCAACCAGGACCCGGGATCTGTCAGCCAATGACATCACGGCTTCACAGTCCCACATGACCCCTAATGCATACTACCACACCCCGCTCCTCGCCCAAACAGCTCCAGTACCTCAAAGAAGTACTTCCACTCGACTCTATCGAAGGCCTTTTCTGCACCCAGGAAGACTATCACCTCTGGTGTTCCCTCCCCAGATGGGGTCATTATTACATTCAGCAGCCACCTGATGTTCGCAGTTAGCTGCCTACCCTTGACAAAGCCCAGCTGGTCCTCTGCGACCACCTCCAGTCTCCTGGTCACAACTTTCGCGAGTATCTTCCCGTCTACGTTGAGCAGTGAAATGGGTCTGTATGATCCACATTCCATCGGGTCTTTGTTTTTTTGGGTTATAGCGATATCGTGGCCTGTGCCAGCATAGGAAGCAGGATGCCTCTCGCTAACAAGTCTGCAAACATATCCCTTAGGTGTGGGGCCAGGGCAGGTCCGCCTATCTTCTCCCATGACTGGCATCGAGGAACCGTTTCCTCCCCGCGCCACCGTTGGGGGTCTCTGAAGTGTACAGCCCTCGGTAGAAGTTCTTGAACGCTCGGTTGATCTCTTTTTGCTCGATTACCAATCTGCCTCTGCTATTTTTCACCTGGGTTATGTTCCTCGTGGCTACCTGCTTTCTCAGTTGGTCAGCCAGTAGGCGGCCAGGCTTTTCTTTTTTTAAAAAAATGTATTTTATTACAAACATGTATCAAAACAGGTTACAGCGAATAAACACCCTGGGAAACATACTTCCCAACAATCAACTATATAGTCTGTACAAATTTTTCTCCTTTTTCACCCTCCCTCCTCCACGATGAACAGCTCCTCAAACACGGTCACAAACATCTCCCACCTTTCCTCAAACCCCTCTGCTGAGCCCCTTAACTCATACTTTATCTTCTCCAATTGCAGGAAGCCAGACATGTCACCCAACCAAGCTGCTACCCTCGGTGGCGATGCCGACCGCCACTCCAGCAAAATGTGCCGCAGTGCAATCAGAGAGGCGAAGGCCAAGACATCGACCGTACTCCTCTCCATGAGTTCCGGCTTCTCTGAAACCCCAAATATCGCCACCAAAGGGTCCGGGTCCACTCCTTCCTCCACTATCCTGGCTAAGACACTCCCGCCCAGAATTCTTCCCAATTTTTCGCAACCCCAAAACATGTGCGCGTGATTCGCTGGCCCATGCCCACACCTCTCACACTTATCTGCTACCCCCTGAAAGAACCCATTCTTGCCCGAGTCATATGGACCCTGTGCACCACCTTACACTGTATCAGGCTCATCCTTGCACAAGATGAGGTCCCGTTTACCCTACGCAGTGCCTCACCCCATACTCCCCAATTGATCTCCCCTCCCAACTTGACCAGCCTTTTCTCCATGCTCATGGAAGGTCCCCCGTGTCTGGCGAAGTTGGTGCACTGCTCTCCTGGTGGATAGCAGGTTAAAGTCCATTTGTAGCATTTTTTTCTCCACCATAAGCTCTCCGGTCGGGGCCCCGGAGTACTTTCTGTCGACCTCCAGAATGGGGTCTATCAATTGTTGCCTGACCTCCCTTTCTTCCCTGTCTCTACGTGCCTTGTAGTCTATAATTTTTTCTCCCCGAAACACAGCCTTCAGTGCCTCCCAGAACATGGCAGGTGAGACTTCCCCGTTCTGGATATTAGTAATGTATCGCTATAAGACCTGTGATATTTTCTGGCAGAGGACCTTGTCGGCCAAGAAGTCTGCGTCCAACCTCCATGTGGGCCAATGGGCACGGCCCGTCTCCAACCTCACATCCATGTAATGTGGAGCGTGATCGGAGATGACGATGGTGGAATATTCCGCCTTTGCTATTCCTGGAAGGACCGATTTTCCCTACCGCAAAGAAGTCTATCCTTGAGTATGCTTTGTGCACCGGTGAAAAGAACGAGAATTCCTTCTCATCAGGGTGTAGAAACCACCATGTGTCCACCACCCCCATATGCTCCATGAATGCTCCCAGTTCTTTAGCCATGCCATCTTTTTCCCCATTCTGGGGTTTGATCGGTCTGTCAGAGGGTCCTGTACACAGTTGAAGTCGTCCCCCATGATCGGCGTGTATCAATGTCGGGGATTTCTGCCATGGTCTTCTTTATAAAGTCTGTCATCCCAGTTGGGCGCATACACATTTACCAGAATAACCGGTGCTCCATCCAGGACACCGCTGACCATGACGTACTGTCCACCTTGTTCCGTAACCGCCTTTGTCGCTGTAAACCTCGTCCTCTTACTAATCCGTATGGCTACTCCCCTAGCCCTCGTCCCGTGGCATGAATGGTAGGTCTGTCCCACCCAGCCCTTGCATACCAGCAGTCGGTCCTTTTCCCTCAGGTTTTTTTTCCTGCAGGAAGACTATGTCAGACTTCTTAAATGGACAAAGTCACTGGATCTTTTCACTTGACCGTTATGTCCCCTGACATTCCAGATGATAATTCTCGTGGGGGGTTTCTGTCCCTCTGTCCCTGCGGGATCAACCATATTTACCTGGTGGACACACCCCTGCACACCGGGGTTTCCCTCTGTTAGGGGGCCGTCCAAAATGGCCATGGTCACCATTCTCATCATGAGGTCGGGCCCCTGCGCTCAGGGGTTTCCCTTTGTCCAGGGAGCACCCAACATGGCCACCAACTACTTATATGCGCCTCTGAACTCTGGGGTCTCACTTTGCCCAGGTACCCTCCAAAATGCCTGATTGAGAGCCATCTTGTTTCCTCAGCCTGCTCCCTACCTGCCGAAGCCAATCCGAGCACCAACGCTTTTTTTCCGTACTGTTCCATACGTGTTCCTTTCCCCCCTGTGTTGCCCTCCTCCCTGCGTCTCCCCTCCCCCTTCAGGCCGTTCGTCTTCAGAGAAGGAGGATAAGGAGGAGGCGCCGGACCAGCAGGGCTGGAGGACGAGGCCGGGGAGGAACCTGAGGCCCAGCCAGAGGCTGCAGGACAGGCGGTAGGGGTGAGGGTCCGGCAAACCCGGAGGGCCAGGGAGGGTCTCATACTCACCCGATTCACTTAGGACATGGCCTGGTCCATCATCGCTACCTTACCCACATTCCCCACCCTCCTTTTCAACCTCCCAGGGTATGTGTCACATCGCTTCAGGGTGCTGGACTGTGTGAACACTGTCAGCGGGTCACTCAAGGGCAGGGGCTTGATGATAAGCCGCAGAGCTGAGCGCCAGTACACCTCAATCTGTGCCACAGTCTGATCCCTGCCTGTCTGCCGAGTGCTCGCTCACACCCATCACCTATACCCAGTGATGCATTGCGGAAGAAAGTGACAGAGGGTATCCTACTGGTTGTGCACAAGGGTGTTTAATGTTCTATACAGGTCCCCACTCTCCCGATGGTTCCCCGACCCACCCTCCCTACCCCCACATCATCCCCCCCTCCTCCGGTGCCCTCAGTGATCCTCGATGTGCTTTGCCCTCCTAGCTCTGCCATTACGTCTAGGTGTGTCCCCAGGGTGCACATCAGCGATGGAGGCTGTCAGGTGGTTAAATCATCCTGCAGCCTTCGATGCCCCTGGCGGGTGTCCTCTGGGGGTTCTGGTGCCAGTGTGCCCCGGCTCACTTGTCGATGGCACATGCAAAGCTGTGCCGCCTTGTCCCATGTGCTGGCTGCGCGACGCGGCCTCATCAGAGGGATGGAACTCCAGGGAGCTGGTGGCCACCGTCGCCACTCCCATGGACGGTCCGGGTTCGCACCAACCACCCCTTCTCCTGGTTGGTCCTGGGGTTCACATTGGGACAGAGGGGCTGCTGGTTCGAGCCCCGGCTGCCCCTCCATCATCTGGCTCTGCCAACCCTGGCGGTTCCTCATGGTCTGCACCATCGTGTCAATGCCCTTGGTGATGCTCTTCAGTGACTGGGACATGCTCTGTAGTGCCTCAGCCATGCCCATCTGGGAGCAGGACATGTCCCGCAGAACCTTATCAAATTTAGCCTGGTACTGGGTGACATTCCCCAGTGAGTCAGACATTTGCTGAGAATCTCAGCCATGGCCATCGCCAGGCTGCGTGACACCTTGGGCACCTTCACTCATGGTGCCTATGACGTGCACCAGGCTCTCCAGTGCGGTCATCACCCTCGCAGTGTTAGCCTCGGTGCCACGTATTGCCGGCGCCGTCTCCTGAGCCGTAGCCTCTGGGACTCCTCCATTCAGCTATGGATCTGCTGAGTGACGCTGACATCTCACTCTGAATGTCCCGGCCGCTCCCTATTGTCTCCATCAGCTCCGATTAACCCTGTACCACAGGCTGGGAGCCAGCTGGGTCCTGTGATCCAGCAGCCCTCCGACTCCTGTCTCACCTGGAGGTTCCTGCCTCCACCTGTTGTGCATTGTCAGCAATGTGGCGTTCACCAGATTGTGCCCCAGAAGCCTGACCACTAACATTTCCCACCAAGGTGCGTGTACCTGTGCTGGTAGAAGGTGGGGATGACAGCTGTGCCGCGACCACGGTTGCATCCTCGGAGCTCTCCTCCTGGGCGGCAGGAGATGGTGCCGCCTGGGATGGGCTGATGCCCCCAACTGGAGGACCTGCGGGTGAATGGACTTGTAGTCCGTGCGAAGGATGGGTCAGTCAGTAAGGCAATGAAAACTCACATTTTCCAGGTTCTCTGGATGGAGCCCTGTGGTTCCTCCCCTCTGCGGCGTCTGCCAGCCTCCGCCTAGGTGGCCAATCTGTCATCGGCCATCCCAGTCATCTCCAAGGCATGCTCCTCGAAGGAGGGGAGGAGTCATAGGTCCGGCACCTCTCCGCCAGTCTGGGATCTCTCCCGACGGTTATGGGAGAACTTTACCTGAGGAGACACAAAGAAGGCATTGTTAGCCATACGTGTGGTTGACAGTGGCGGCAGGGGTGTGTGGAGGAAGGGTTGGGATGTCGGGGATTGAAGGGGGAGTGGATCGAGGGTTGTGGGTCCTTTGGGGGGGTGGATGCTCCCTTGGGCGGGGGGGGGGGGGGGGGGGGGGAGACACACGCTGATGTCTACTCATTTGTGCTGCCCTGAGTAGATCATTGACCTTTTTCTGGCACTGAAGGCCAGTCCTCCTAGTCACAATCCCTGAGCTGACAGCTGTCGTCACCTCATCTCAGGCAGCACTGGCTGTCTTGTGGCAGACTCTCCAGGACCCTTGGGGGAACAGGACAACCATCCTGGTCTAGCAGCCTCCCCAGGTCAGCATCCCTGAATCTTGGGGCCAGTCTCCTCGGCGCCATTGTTGCGAGCTGGCTGGGGTTGGCTGAGCAAATGCAGCTTAAGTGCTGCTCCACCTTGTTAATGGGGAGCTGGCGAGCGCAGTTCCAGCGAATCAGCTGGCGAGCCTTCATTTGCGGCGGGAAGCCCATGAAGCCTCCTTAAGTGGACGTTGAATAGGGTTGCCGGCCTCGCTGGGTCGAGCACCGGGAAGCTCACAGCAATTCCCGCTCGCTACCTTATCTCAGATAAGGGATAGCAAATTTAAACCCGAGATGAGGATAAACTACTTCACCCAAAGGATCATGAATCTGTGGAATTCGCTACCCCAGAGTGCAGTGGATGCTGGGACAGTGAGTAAATTTAAGGAGGAGTTAGACTGATTTTTAATTGTTAATGGGTTGAAGGGTTATGGAGAATGGCCAGGACAGTGGAGATGAGGCCATGATGAGATCAGCTATGATCGTATTGAATGGTGGAGCAGGGAGAGATGGTGACATAGTGGATGGGGGAGGTAGTGGCGGACTAGTAATCCAGAGACCCAGGGTAATGCTCTTGGGTCCCGGGTTTGAATCCTACCACGGCAGATGGTGAAATTTGAATTCAATAAAAATCTGGAATTAAAAGTCTAATGATGACCATGAAACCATTTTCAGTTGTCATAAAAACCCACCTGGTTCACTAATGTCCTTCAGGGAAGGAAATCTGCCGTCCTTACCCTGTCTGGCCTACACTTGACTCCAGACCCACACAACGATGCGGTTGACTCTTAACTGTCCCCCACTGAAATGGCCGAGCAAGTCACTCAGTTCAAGCACAATTAGAGATGGCAACAAATTCTGGCATAGCCAGCGACATCCAAATCCCAAGAAGTAATTTTTAAAAAGGCTTGAGAGGCTACATTGCCTACTCCTACTTCTTATGTCCAAGAAAGAACTATTCTGCTTATTCCGCCTTACAGCTCTTGGTCTGTAACAGTACCTCGAGCACAAATCTGGTGTTCTTGATTAATATGGGAATTTCTTGATTAATAAGGGAATCAGGCGTTAGGGGGAGTATGGGGATGAGGAACATATCAGCCATGGTTGAATGATGGAGCAGAAACGATGGGCTGAGTGGTCTAATTCTGCTCCTATAGAACATAGAACAGTCCAGCACAGAACAAGCCCTTCGGCCCTCGATGTTGTGCCGAGCATTGTCCGAAACCATGATCAAGCTATCCCACTCTCTGTCATTCTGGTGTGCTCCATATCTTATGGTCTTCTGTGTGTGGGACAAATTAATTTGCTTTCCTGTGGGGAGTTAAGGAAAACACTATTTTCTGTAAATCAGTCAAAAAGTGAATCACTGTCTGAGCAAAATTCTTACAAATCCTTTCAATAGGAAATCTTCTACCAGCTATGAGCAGTCCTATCATAGATTTCTATGTTGACAGTATGTGCGAAACAGTCAGCAAGTCATCTATTCCTTAGTAGGTTTCAGTGAATTAGAATAGTTTACAATCTGTTAAATCAGCAGTTGTTGGTTTCAAATTTTCTCTGAGTTTTACGTTGTACCTATTATCCTGAGATTTGGGTCAGTTGAATTTGGCTGGAGGTTCCTGCAGTTACACAGCTTTGTGAGACTATAGCGATTGCAATTTTACAGCCACAGCTGACCCTGTGGTATTTCATAATATACTTCTGCATAAAGAGCATAATTTTACTTGATGCATTTTTCACCAATATTTTCTCACCTTTATTTTGAACATGCCTTATTTCAACAGCATATTTGACCCGAATGATTAATCTTTCTAGTCTATTTCTAGCTAAGCCACCAAAGGAGGGAAAGCCATTTTTTCTGCAAAGAACAGGACAGCTCTCACAAGGGGAAGATTACTGTTCCAGGTTTTAAACAGTTGAACAGTTTGTTACTTTCTAATGGAAGATTTTTTGAGTAAGTCGCTCAAAACCAAACTTCATATTTTTCCAGCACATATCCTTGTCATCTAAGACATCCTAAATGAGGGCAGCACGGTAGCATTGTGGATAGCACAATTGCTTCACAGCTCCAGGGTCCCAGGTTCGATTCCGGCTTGGGTCACTGTCTGTGCGGAGTCTGCACATCCTCCCCGTGTGTGCGTGGGTTTCCTCCGGGTGCTCCGGTTTCCTCCCACAGTCCAAAGATGTGCAGGTTAAGTGGATCGGCCTTGATAAATTGCCCTTAGTGTCCAAAATTGCCCTTCGTGGTGGGTGGGGTTACTGGGTTATGGGAATAGGGTGGAGGTGTTGACCTTGGGTAGGGTGCTCTTTCCAAGAGCTGGTGCAGACTCGATGGGCCGAATGGCCTCCTTCTGCACTGTAAATTCTATGGGTCTAGGAGTTTTTAACTTACTCAAATGTAAGAAAATACAGTTTATTTTTCAAGTGGAAGTTTATTATAAAATATTTCAGTTTATAAAAACACTAGTTACAGTGTCTTCAAAATACAAATCTGCTAACAGTCCTTTGTTATGTGCTGACAGATTATCTTCTTTAAGAGAAGGATAGATTTAAACATGGAAATCCAAAAGTAACTCGTATCTCTACCCAATAAATTGACTTCGGCCTCTTTCACCCCCTGAACTCCCAGGTCTTCCGACACTCCAAAGATCGCCACCTCTGGACTTGGCACCACCCGTGTTTTGAGTACCCTGGACATCGCCTTAGCTAAACCCTGCCAAAACCCTCTAAGCTTCGGGCATGCCCAAAACATGTGGGCATGATTTGCTGGGCTTCCCGCGCACCTCGCACACCTGTCCTCTACCCCGAAAAACATGCTCATCCGGGCCACCGTCATGTGTGCCCGGTGGACTACCTTGAACTGTATCAGGCTAAGCCTGGCACATGATGAAGATGTATTAACCCTGCTTAGGGCATTTGCCCACAGACCCGCCTCTATCTCTCCCACTAGCTCGTCTTCTCACTTGCCCATAAGCTCCTCCACCGGAGTTTCCTCTGTTTCCAAAAGTTCCTGGTAGATGGGGGCAGCACAGTAGCATTATGGATAGCACAATTGCTTCATAGCTCTAGGGTCCCAAGTTCGATTCCGGCTTGGGTCACTGTCTGTGCGGAGTCTGCACATCCTCCCCGTGTGTGCGTGGGTTTTCTCCGGGTGCTCCGGTTTCCTCCCACAGTCCAAAGATGTGCAGGTTAGGTGGATTAGCCATGATAAATTGCCCTTAGTGTCCAAAATTGCCCTTAGTGTTGGGTGGGGTTACTGGGTTATGGGGATCGGGTGGAGGTGTTGACCTTGGGTAGGGTGCTCTTTCCAAGAGCCGGTGCAGTCTCGATGGGCCGAATGGCCTCCTTCTGCACTGTAAATTCTATGTTAATCTATGTTAATATCTGATACCTTCCACTCTCCCACCCATGTACTGGAGACCATTCTGTATCCCCCGTGGCGGCAGCAGCGGGAAGGCCGGAACCTGCCTTCTCAAGAAGTCTCGTACCTGCAGATACCTAAACCCATTCCGTGCTGGCAATTCAAATTTATCCTCCAAGGCTTTCAAGCTGGGGAAGCTCCCGTCTATAAATAGATCCCCCATCCTCCTAATTCCTGCCCTTTGCCACCTCCGGAACCCACCATCCAGCCTACCCGGTACAAACCGATGATTATTTTAATTGGGGACAATACCGATGCTCCCTCCATTCTCTTATATCTCCTCCACTGCCCCCAGATTCTCAGAGCCGCCACCACCACCGGACTTGTGGAGTATCGGGCCGGCGAGAACGGAAGAGGTGCCGTTATCAGTGCTCCCAAACTTGTGTCTTTACATGACGCTGCTTCCATCCGCTCCCACACCGACCCCCCCCTACTACCCACTTCCTAATCATGGCTATATTAGCTGGCCAGTAGTAATTACAAAAGATCGGCAGTGCCAACCCACCCTCCCCCTAACTGCACTCCAGCAACACTTTCTTCACTCACGGGTTTTACCGCCCACAAAAAGCCCGAAATAACTTTATTCATCCGCTTGAAAAAGGCCCTCGGGATGATGATGGGGAGGCACTGAAAGACAAACAGAAATCTTCAGAGAACCGTCATTTTCACGGTCTGTACCCTCCCTGCCAGTGATAGCGGGAGCATGTCCCATCTCATAAAGTCCTCTTTCATTTGTTCTACGAGCCGGGATAGGTTTAACTTGTGCAGCGCCTCCCATTCCCAGTCACCTGGATTCCCAGATATTGAAAGCTCCTTTCTACCGTTCTAAACGGCAGCTCTCCCAGTCTCTTCTCCTGTTCCCTTGCCTTTCCCCATGTTCAATTTATGCCCTGAAAAATTACCAAATTCCCCTCGGATCCGCATAACTTCCCCCATCTCCTCCAACAGGTCTGAAATATACAAGAGCAGGTCATCTGCGTAAAGCAAGACACGGTGCTCCACCCCTGCCCGAACCAGCCCTTTCCAGTTCGTAGACGCTCTTAACGCCATGGCCAATATCTCTCTGACCAGAGCAAACAGTAACGGGGAGAGGGGACACTCTTGTCTCATCCCTCGGCGTAGTTTAAAATACTCCGACCTCAACCGGTTCATACGCACACTCGCTATTGGTGTCTGATAGAGCAACCGCACCCAGTCAATGAAGCCCTCACCAAACCCAAATCTTCCCAGCACCTCCCACAGGTAATCCCATTCCACGCGATCAAAAGCCTTCTCCGCATCCATCGAGAACCACCTCCACCTCCTCGCCTTCTGAGTGCATCATAATAACATTTAAAAGCCTTCGAACATTGGCCATGAGTTACCTGCCCTTTACAAATCCCGTCTGTACTTCCCCTACCATCCTCGGGACACAATCCTCTATCCTTGTGGCCAATATCTTAGCCAGCAGTTTGGAGTTCACATTCAGTAGAGAAATTGGCCTGTATGACCCTCATTGCTCCGGATCCTTCTCCCGTTTCAGGATCAATGAAATCGAGACCTGCAACATTGTTTGGGGGAGGACTCCCTTCTCTCTTGCTTCATTAAATGTCCTCACCAGCAGTGGGCTCAATATCTGCGAAAACTTCTTGTCGAATTCCGCCAGGAAGCCTTCCAGCCCCGGGGCCCTGCCCGACTTCATGACCTCCAGCCCCTTGATTATTTCCTCAATCTCAATTGGGGCTCCCAGCCCTTCCACCAGATCCTCATCCACCCTCGGGAACCTCAAGTGACCCAAAAACTGTCTCATCCCCTCCACACCAGCCGGGGGTTCCGACTCATATAATTTACTATAAAAGTCCTTAAACACCTCATTCACCCCCACTGGGTCCAGGACCGTGATACCACCTCTACTGTTAACTCTCCCTATCTCCCTGGCCGCCTCCCTTTTTCTGAGCCAGTGCGCTAACATTCTGCTTGCCTTTTCCCCATATTCTTAGATCACCCCCTTGCCTTCCTCAGCTCTTCTACCACCTTCCCTGTAGTCAACAGCCCAAACTCCACCTGCAACCTCCGCTGCTCCCTCAGAAGCCCCGTTTCCGGGTATCTCCTGTCCACTGGAGTATCTCCTCAACTAGCCTATCCCTCTGAGCCCATTCCACCTTTTCCCTGGGGCCCCTATCGAGATTAATTCCCCTCTGACCACTGTCTTCAAAGCTTCCCAGACCGTTGCTACAGAGACTTTCCCCGTATCATTTGTTTCCAAGTAGTTCTGGATGGACTTGTTCACCCGCCCATAGATCGCTTTGTCCACTAACAACCCCACATCCAGCCTCCATAGCGGGCGTTGTCCTCTCCCCAAACTAACCCATAGATCCACCCAATGCAGGGCATGATCCGACACTGCGATTGCCGAGTACTCAGTATCCACCACCCCCCGGTATTAGAGCCCTGCTCAGAACAAAACAGTCGATCCGAGAGTATACCTTGTGGACATGTGAGAAAAAAGAAAACTCCTTTGCCGTGCAAACCTCCATGGGTCTACTCCCCCACCTGTTCCATAAACCCCTTCAATTCCTTTGCCGCGGCTGGCACCCTCCCTGTCCTGGATTTTGCCTCCAGCTCGTGTCCCCGGCCTCCTCGCGCCCCCCCCCTCGGGCATCCTCCGTCCCCGACCTCCCATTTGTCCCCTAGTAACAGTTCCTCCCCTGTCAGCAAAGCAGCTCCTCCCCCGCCCCGGTAACAGAACCAGAAACCCAACCCCCATATCAAGCTCAAGCTTATCACCGGCTCTCTCTCTCCCCCCCCCCCCCCCCCCCCCCCCCCCCCCCCCCCCCCCACTGTGTTTCTGTGAGTCAGCTGACCTAGCAGACCTGATAGCTCCCACCCATGGCACCAAACAGACTGTCACCCCATTGTTCTCTCACCTCTCCCTCCCACTTGGACATACATATTCAAAGCATCACATTCCCCAGTAAACAAACAGCAGAAAAAACAGTGGAAAAACCGCCACAGAAAAAACAACCACAAACCCCCCCTCCCACCCAGCTCCCAGTAAGACAAAGTTAGCTTTAGCCATCGAAACAGCCCCTCATTGCACATAACACTATTTATTCAAACCAGCACAAAAGTGATTGTCAACAAATCACCATTGCTGTACTCTCCGCAAGGATTCAGTGTCTTTAGTTTACATCCAGTCTTTTTTCTCTGATGAAAGTCAATGCATCGTCTGATGTTTCAAAGTAAAATTCCCGGTCCTCATATGTGACTCACAGACACGCTGAGTACAACATCCCGAACTTCACCCCCTTCTTAAAGAGGGCCGATTAAACCCGGCTCGCCTCTTGGCCAACTCCGCGTCCAGGTCTTGATAAATGCGCAGCTCACAATTTTCCCACCTGCTGCTCCGTTCTTTCTTGGCCCACCGCATAATGTGTTCCTTGTCCAGGAATCGGAGCATACGTACCACCATCGCCCTCGGCGGCTCGTTCGCTCGGGGCTTCTTCGCGAGGGCTCTGTGCGCTCTATCCACTTCCAGGGGCCGAGGGAACGCCTCCGCCCCCATCAACGTCTCCAGCATGTTCGTCACATAGGCCCTCACATCCAGTCCCTCACTGCCCTCAGGGAGGCCGACGATTCTCAGGTTCTGCCTCTTGGACCTGTTCTCCAAGTCCTCCAGCTTCTCCTGCATTCTTTTATGGCGGTCATTCGTCATCTCCACCTTGGTCTCCTGCGTGATTAGGTATTCCTCATGCTCGGACACCTTTTTCTCCACCTGCTGGATCGCCCGTCCGTGGGTTTCTTGCTTCTGCACCACTTGATCAATCGAAGCCTTGATCGGGTCCAGAGTGTCCTTCTTGTGCCTGGCGAAGCAATCTTCAAAAAACGTTACAGCTGTTCCATTGACCACTGTGCCATCTCCCCGCGGCCCTGCTTCTCCGCCATGCTTTCCACGTTGCGAGCTCTGCTCGCGTCTTTCTTGTAGAACTTTGTCTTCTTACACGGCCATTTCTGGTCCAATTCTCCAGACACTGGAGGGGGATTTCTCCTCACCGTCTCACTCTCCACCGATTCATCCAATAAAATCAGGAAAAAAACGGGAGAGAAAGTTCCAAAAGTCCGTCACAGGCAGGAGCTATCAAATGTGTGACCTACTCCTCCATGGCCGCCACCGGAAGCTCGGAAGAAAACACCTTGACTGCACTCTCCTTGCAGGAGGGAGTGAGTGATAGCTCTGTGAATCTGTCTCTTATACATTTTCTTTTCTATCTCTATCAATGGCCCGATTTGTGTCTTATCTCTTTGATGAGCGCTTCCTTTACAATTTTGTCGTTTTACTTGTTCTTATTGACAGTCTGTCTTTCAAAGCTGAGTAATGTTTCTTTTAATATTGGTTTGAGTGTCAAACGTTTTAACATATATTTAGTCAGTAGGTTATTCTCAGAGTGACTTAATTTTGTTATCTCTCAGGTGTCAAGAGTTTTTAAATATATAGTTCAACAGAAAGCTTCAAGGCTGTCTCTATTGTTTTTATATCCCATATGTCAAGGTGTTTTATGGCTGGACAGAGAGTTAATTAATTGGTTTTATTTGTTATCTTGTATATCGCCTTTTTCTTTATGGTTGTAACCACAGTTAGGTAATTGAGCAATTGAAAGGGATTTATGTTCCGTCAAACTGAGGATCTTTGGCTTTTTGTTCGAGGCAACTAAGTTAGTCGAAGAGTGAGATACATGTTTTCCCTATGTGCCTAATGGATTCCAAAAAGATAGTTGTGCTATGATGATTATTACTCTACGTAGGTTAAACACGCTGTGCATCAGTTTTGATTTCTGATTCTTTTAAAAAATATATATTTTATTCAAGTTTTCAAACACAATTTTTCCCCTTACAAATCAACAAAAACGGTAACGTGATAACTGATATATAACATTGTTTAAATAATATAGTAAACTAACCAAATAACACAAAGTAATGCTCCCCCCACCCCCTCTCCCCATCTAGCACACAAACAATCCTCCTCCCCCCCCCCCCCCGGGCTGCTGCTGGCTATCTACCTTCCCCCTAACGTTCCGCTAGATAATCAAGGAACGGTTGCCACTGCCTGGTGAACCCTTGAGCCGATTCTCTCAGCGCAAACTTCATCCGCTCCAGTTTTATGAACCCTGCCATATTGTTTATCCAGGCCTCCACGCCGGGGGGTTTCGCTTCCTTCCACATGAGTAAAATCCTACGCCGGGCTACTAGGGACGCAAAGGCCACAACATCGGCCTCTTTCGCCTCCTGCACTCCCTGCTCATCCGCTACCCCAAATATAGCTAACCCCCAGCTTGTCTTGACCCGGACCTTCACCACCTTCGAGATCACTCCCGCCACTCCCCTCCAATACCCCTCCAGTGCCGGACACGACCAAAACATGTGTGTGGTTCGCCGGGCTTCCCCTGCACCTCCCGCATTTGTCCTCTACTCCGAAGGAACTGCTCAACCTCGCTCCCGTTATGTGTGCTCTATGTAGCACCTTAAATTGGACCATGCTAAGCCTGGCACACGAGGAGGAGGAATTTACCCTACTTAGGGCATCAGCCCACAAACCCTCCTCAATCTCCTCCCCGAGCTCTTCTTCCCATTTTCCCTTCAGTTCTTCTACCAGCTCCTCCCCTTCTTCTCTCATCTCTCGGTATATCTCGGACACTTTGCCCTCCTCGACCCACACCCCTGAAAGCACCCTGTCCTGGATCCCTTGTGTCGGGAGCAGCGGAAATTCCCTCACCAGTTGTCTCGTGAACGCTCTCACCTGCATATACCTAAAGATATTTCCCAGGGGCAGCTCATACTTTTCCTCTAGCGCTCCCAAACTCGCAAACGTCCCATCTATAAATAAGTCTCCCACTCTCCTGATTCCTGCCCGGTGCCAGCTCTGGAACCCTCCGTCCAGCCTCCCTGGGGCAAACCTATGGTTGTTCCTGATCGGGGACCACACCGAGGCTCCCAGCACACCCCTCTGTTGCCTCCATTGCCCCCAGATACTTAATGTTGCTGCCACCACTGGGTTTGTGGTAAACTTTTTCGGGGAGAGCGGTAGTGGCGCCGACACCAGCGCTTTTAAGCTCGTTCCTTTGCAGGACAGCATCTCCAGCCTTTTCCACGCCGCCCCCTCTCCCTCTATCATCCATTTACGGATCATCGCCACGTTGGCGGCCCAGTAGTAGTCGCCCAAATTCGGCAATGCCAGTCCCCCTCTGTCTCTGCAACGTTGTAGGAACCCCCTCCTTACCCTCGGGGCCTTCCCTGCCCACACAAAGCTCATGATGCTCCTATCTATTTTTTTGAAAAAGGCCTTGGTGATCAATATAGGGAGACATTGGAACACAAATAGGAACCTGGGGAGGACCATCATCTTAATCGCCTGCACTCTGCCCGCCAGTGTCAGCGACTGCATGCCCCACCTTTTGAAATCCTCTTCCATTTGTTCCACCAGCTGAGTCAGATTGAGTCTGTGTAAGGTTCCCCAGCTCCTGGCTTGATTTCTGATTCTTATAAGCTTCTTTTTGTAAGGGCCACGAAGAATCCAGCATGAGTTTTAAGGATACAAAGTAATAACATTTATTTACTATAACATATATACATAACAGTAGCAGTAACTTCCCTTGCTACATACTCCTTCCTGCTGGTTCCTGAACTGGCCAGCTTATTTATACTAGGAGTTTACTAGTGGTTTCTCCGCCCCCCTCATTGGGGAAGCTCATACTCCCACAGGATTGTGGGATAGTCATTAGTCCCCAGCCAATGGTAAGTAGGCAGGTTATAACACTTCTTTATTTTAATCTGTATTTGGTGGTTAGTGTGATTCATCACACCCTTAGACTACTCTTCTGGACCTGATCACTTTGTAATGACTTAATGTTATTTAATCATAGAATCCCTACTGTGTAGAAGGAGGCCATTCGGCTCATCTAGTCTGCACCAACCCTCTGAAAGCGCACCCCGCCAGGCCCACATCCCGCACCATATCTGTAATCCCACCTAACCTGCATATCTTTGGACACTAAGGGGTAATTTAGCATGTCCAATCCACCTAACCTGCACATCTTTTGACTGTGGGAGGAAATCCAAGCAGACAAGGGGAGAAAGTGCAAACTCCACACAGTCACCCAAGGCGGGAATTGAACGCGGGTCGCTGACACTGTGAAGCATCAGCGCTAACCACTTATAATCGCTTATTGTCACAAGTAGGCTTCAATAAAGTTACTGTGAAAAGCCCCTAGTCGCCACATTCCGGCGTCTGTTCGGGGAGGCCGGTACGGGAATTGAACCCGCATTGCAAGCCAGCTATTTAGCCCACTGTGCTAAACCAGCCCCCAACAGTTCTATCATTAATCCTGCTATCTTTCATGGTTTCTGATAATTTCGTTCAAAAGGACACAAAAACTTGTCATGAAATGGGCAGCTGAAGTTCACCGTGGAGAACTGTGAGATGATTCATTTTTGTAGCAAGAACATGGAGAGTGCTGAAATCTTCTGGCCATTTGTGCTGCCGGGATCTTCTGGACCTGCCAATAACGATCCCCCTCCGCTGTGGGTACCCTGGTGACGAAGGGTGCGAACAACAGGAAAGCCTATTGACAGTCGTGGGTCTAGGAGATCCTGCTGCTGGCCAGTGGTGAACTGCCTCTGCTGTCGCAAATTATGTTGCACGGGGGTTGGAAAATCCTGCCTAATATAGAATAAGGTGAAAATTCTTATGAGGGTCCAGGAACAGAGGGATCTGGGTGTAAATATGCATGGAGCTGGTTTAGCACAGGGCTAAATCGCTGGCTTTGAAAGCAGATCAAGGCAGGCCAGCAGCACGGTTCAATTCCCGTAGCAGCCTCCCCGAACAGGCACCGGAATGTGGCGACTAGAGGCTTTTCACAGTAACTTAATTTGAAGCCTACTTGTGACAATAAGCGATTTTCATTTCTTTTCATTTCAGATCATTGAAGGTTGCAAGACAGGTGGAGAGAGCAGTTAACAAAGCATATATTATTCTGGGCTTTATTAATTGGGGCATATAGTACAAGAGCAAGGAAGTTATGCTGAACATATACAAGACACTAGTTAGATCTCAACTGGAATATTGTGTGCAGTTCTGGGCACCACACTTTAGGAAGGATGTGAACACATTGGAGAGGGTGCAGAAGAGGTTAAGAGAATGGTTCCAGGGATGTACAACTTCTTTAGTTATGAGGATAGATTAGAGGGGTTGGGACTGTTCTCATTGGCGAGAGGAAGACTGAGAGGAGATTTGATAGAGATGTGTGGGACGGACAGGAGAAAATGTTCCTGCTCGTAAAAGGGTCAAAAACGCGAGGGCACAAATTTAAGGTGCTTTGCAAGAGAATGGGCCAAATTGCCTCCTTTTGCGCTGTAACAATTCTCTGGTTCTGTTTGACCTACTCATACTGTATATGGAACTATTCTCTTTTGTTGTTTGGGAAATGGGTGTTGCTGGAAAGGCCAGCATTTATTGTTCATTCTTAATTGCCCTTGAACCGAGTAGCTGGGTCATTTCAGAGGGCAGTTGAAAGTCAACCACATTGCTATAATAATAATCTTTATTGTCACAAGTAGGCTTACATTAACACTACAATGAAGTTATTGTGAAAATCCCCTAGTCGCCACATTCCGGTGCCTGTTCGGGTACACAGAGGGACAATTCAGAAGGTCCAGTTCACCTAACAAGCACGTCTTTCGGGACTTGTGGGAGGAAACCGAAGCACCCGGAGGAAACCCACACAGACACGGAGAGAAAGTGCAGACTCTGCACAGACAGTGACCCAAGCGGGAATCTAACCTGAGACCTTGGTGCTGTGAAGCAACAGTGCAAACCATTGTGCTACCGTGCTGTGTGGGTCTGGAATCACATGTAGACCAGACCATGGAAGGTTTACTTCCTTAAAGGACATTAATGAACCAGATGGGTTTTTACAACAATCAATGATATGATCACCATTACAGTTCAGCACTGTGCGCTAAACAGCTGGCTTGTAATGCAGAACAAGACCAGCAGTGCAGGTTCAATTCCCGTACCGGCCTCCCCAAACAGGCGCCGGAATGTAGCGACAAGGGGCTTTTCACAGTAACTTCATTGACGTCTACTTGTGACAATAAGCAGTTATTATTATTACCAAGACTAGCTTTCAGATTTTATTCATTGAATTTAAATTCCACAACCTACCACCAGGGCCTCTGGATTACTAGACCAGTGACATTACCATTATGCCACTGTCTCACTGATTCTTTTCACCATTTGGCTTTAGGCAGTATGGTGTGTCCATCGACACAGTCCAAGTTATAGTCTGAACATTATTGGAATTCTGTGTTGTTAAATGGCAAATCGTTAGCAATGTATACAATTTCTGGTGCTCCGTGAATTGTAATTATTTTGTGGCATATTGTGATTTAAGTAAATACACATTTCAGAATTTTGGCTCCTAGAAACTCTGCTTAATCATCTGCAGATCTTGATGTAAGTTTCTACCATGGTGTATCTAGAAATCTGGGTATTCCACATTGCTCTTGGAATTACATTGGCAGGAAATCTAAATAATGCCATCAGTGCAGAACTCAACAGCTTCTTAACTTTGTCAGTGTTCAGGAAACAAGCGTTATCTATCTATAGTACTTTGTGCTTTTATCTCATACCACTTTCACTTTTGTTGTTTCATAGATTATGTTGTTAGTATTATTGTTTCTTAGTTGAAGCCATAACTTTAAGATAAAATGTTTTGTTTTGACAGAGAAGGATGAAGCTACATGTACCCAATTTACATTGTCTGCTGAAGTGCCCTACTAAATGCTGAATGAGGAACAAAAGACAGTTGCTAAACATTGTTAATGAAGGTTGTAGTCATTGAACCAGGCTTCTGTTGCATCCCTGCAAACTTCTGTTTGTTTGCTGGAAATACTCAACTGGTCAGGCAGCATCTGCAGAGAAAGAAAGAGGTTTCAAGTCATTAAGAAGTAACACATTTTAAGCAAGTCCAGTGGCAGTGAGTTGAGAAAGAATAAAAGCAGAGGTCTGTGATAGGGAAGCTAAGGAAGGCTGAATGAAAAAAAGATGTTGCAAAGAAAAGGTGATGATGGAATGGAACAAGTATAGAAACAAAAGATGGATCTGGAGGAGGTGTAACTGGAGGAAAAAGCAGAATTATCACCTGCCGTCCAAACAAAAAATGGAGGCAGAGGTTATAATCTGAAATTGTTTAACTCAATGTTGAGCCTGGAAAGTTACGCCTAATTGAAAGTTGAGGTGCTGTTCCTGGAGTTTAGCTTGACTTGGAACAATGAAAACATCTGCAAACACATAAAACATTCCTTTTGTAACATTCTTTGCATAGACATAATTTGGTTGCTAATATTGATGTGGTGTAAGCATATTTACAATGCTTTTAGGAAGGGAGTTCCACAATTGTGGCCCAGTGACAGTGAAGCAGCAATGATATCATTCCAAATCGGGATTGTGTGTAACTTTGCGGGGGGGGGGGGAAGGACCTGCGGGTGGTGATGCTCCCATGCAACTGTCTTCCTTTTTTCCTAAGTGGTATAAATCACAGGTTTCGAAGGTGCTGTTGAAGGGGTCTTGGCATGTTTCAGCAGTGCATCTTGTGGATGGTACGTATTGCCACTGTCGTGTTGGGTGCTCTGCTACATAGATGAACCAACATGGTGGCGAATGGTACAACTCAGTTTTATTACTAACTATATATACATTGGTTAACTGGTTACTGTGGTTCGTTCATTACCCTTGTATCTGTGGACCTAACCCTAACACTAACTAGGTGAAGCACTCAGCACATGGTGAATGTCTGAGTCGCTTGCTGTGAGCTCTGTGCCCTGAGCTGTCTCCTGCTGGAATGCCCGGGAAGTGTCGTGTTCCCCGTTTTATAGTGTGTATGCTCTTGTCTGTGATTGGCTGTGGTGTTGTGTGTGTTGATTGGTCCGTTGATCTGTCCATCAGTATGTATGTACCATGATGTTCACCTGAATATCATGACAGCCACCACTGTGCATAGTTGATGGAGGGAATGATAGGGCCCCAGTCAAGTGGTCTGCATCCCCCTGGATACTGTTGTGCTTTTTAATTTGTAGAATGTAATATTTAATCAGAATCTTTTTTCATGAGGTGTGTTTTTAATGTTTTCAATTTATTCTTTCATGGGATGTAGGTGCCACTGGCTGGCCAGCATTTGTTGCCCATCATAATTTATCTTGAGAAGGTGGTGAGATACGTTCTTGAACTCCTGCATGCCCATGGTATAGATACACCCACAGTGCTTTTAGAAAGTAAGTTCTAGGATTTTGACCCAGCATCAGTGAAGGCGCAGCAATACAGTTCCAAATCAGGTTAGTGTGTGATTTGGGGGACTTGTAGGTAGTGGATTTCCCATGGTCCTGCTTCCCTTGTACTTCTAGATGGAGGCCCTGGGTTTAGAAGGTGCTGTCGAAGGATGCTTTTTAAAAAAATCTTTTTCTTCACCTCATTTTCATCAAGTATACAAAAGAAAAAACAAATATGATCTGTCTGAACTGTACGCAGAACAATATTTTTCACTGCACCTCTGTACACGTGACAATAAACAAATCCAATCTAATACAGTCCAAACCCCCTCCAATCCAACTCTCACCTTTTTGGCATTCGCCGCCCAATAGTAACATAATAAATTTGGGAGGCCCAACCCCCCTTCTTGCTGGCCTTTCTGCAGGACCACCCTCCTGACCCTGGCTACCTGCTCACCCACAAATGAACGAAGTGGCAGACTGGCCCACTTCCTTAAAGAATGCCTTCGGCAAAAAGACCGGCAGGGACTTAAATAAAACAGAAATTGCGACAACACAACCTTCAATGATCTACGCATTTTTAATCCCCTGCACCTGTCCTGCCAGTGACAGAGGGAAGCTGCCCCACTGTGCTAAATCTCTTCCACCCTCTCCACCAAGCTAGTAATATTGTACCTACGGAGCCCCCCTCAGTCCCACGCCATCTGTACCCCCAAATATCTGAAGTGGGTTGCTGCCCTGCGAAATGGCAGCCCTCCCGCCCCCACTCCCAACCGGGACATCTCAAAATACTCCCTCTTTTTCAAGTTCAATATACATCCTGAAAACAACGCCAACCTTCAGAGAAGTTCCATTATGTTCTCCACCGACGAACGCAGCTCTGATATATAGTAACAATAGATCATCCGCGTACAAAGATACCCTGTGCTCCATCCCCCCGGTACCATTCCCTTCTAAAGTCCCGAGCTCCTTAAAAGTGATGGCCAAAGTCTCTATCGCTAATGCAAATAACAGAGGGGACATAGGACACCACTGCTTGGTACCCTGGTGCAGAGCAAAGTACCTCAAACTCATGTTGTTTGTGTGGACACTGGCCATCAATTTCTTATATAATAGCCGCACCCAGTCCCTAAATCTTGGCCCAATCTCAAACCTCTCAAGAACCGCCATCAAATACCCCCATCCTACTCGATCAGATGCCTTTTCTGCGGCCAGCGCAACCACCACCTCCGTCTCCTTTCCCTCAGCCGGCATCATGATAACATTTAATAGCCTCCTAATATTTAAGAATAGCTGCCTTCCTTTCACGAACCCCGCCTGGTCCTCCCCTATCACCTTCGAGAGGCATCCCTCCAACCTAGCCGCCAGTATCTTCACCAATAACTTTGCATCGATAGTCATTAGCGATATAGGCCTGTACGACTCATACTCCATCGGGTCCTTATCTTTCTTTAACAATAAGGAGATTGACGCCTGCCCCAATGTTTGTGGTAGTACCCCCTTCTCTATCGCCTCCTCAAACATCCCCACCACCAATGGCACCAATTTGTCCTTATATTTCTTGTAATACTCCACTGGGAACCCATCTGGCCCTGGCACCTTCGCTGATTGCATCATCCCAATTGCCTCTTTACCTCCCGTTACCCCATCGACCTCTCCAGTGTGACCCTGTCTTCCTCCTCCAGCCTTGGATACTCCAATCCTTCCAGGAACTCTTGCATCCCCTGCTGCTCTCCTGGTGGCTCCCACTTGTACATATTTTCATAGAACGCCTCAAACACCTTACTAATCTGGTCCGAGGTCACCAGCAATTTCACCGTCCTATCCCGCACCTGGACAATATCCCTCGCCGCTGTGTCCCTCTGAAGTTGGCCTGCCAGCATGCGCCAAGCCTTCTCCCCATATTCGTAAATCGTTCCCCTCGCCCGCCTCAGTTGGCATATCACATTCCCGGTGGACAACCGATCAAAGCTAGCAGAAGCTCCCTCCTTCTGTCCAAAAGTGCCGGATCTGCATTTTCCGCGTACCTCCTGTCCACTTCCAACATCTCTATCAGCCATTGATGCTCTTTCCTCTCCTCTTTATCTACCTTGGCCTTAAATTATATCACTTCCCTCCTCACTACCGCCTTCAGGCCTGTCATGCCACCGCCTGCGATACTTCCCCTGTACAGTTAAAGCCTACGTACTCCTCAATCTGCTTCCCGATCTTCTCACAAAAACTTTGGTCCCCCAGTAACTCACGTCCATTTTCCACCCAGGTCTCTGCGCTACCCCTTCTCCAGGATCATGTCCACCTAATGCAGCGTGTGATCTGAAACTGCAATCGTCAAATACGGAGCCCTTAACCCCAGCCTTGTGGAGATTTTAAAATTTATTCTCTCATGGGAAGTGGACGTTGCAGGCAAGGCCAGAATTTTTTACCCATCACTAATTGCCCTTGAACTGAGTGGCTAGTTCGGCCATGTTGATCTGGAGTTGCATGTAAAGACGACCAATTTCCTTCCATAAGGGACATTAGCGAACCAGTGGATTTCATGGTCACCAGGGACCAGCTTACAATTCTGGATATTTTTATTAATTTAATGTAAGCTCCAGAAACTGCTTTGGTGGTAGTTGAATCTGTGCCCTCAGAGGATTAGCCTCGGTCTCTCGATTACTAGTTCAGTGACATTACTATGATGCCCACTATCTCCCGCTAAATATGATGGAATATGACAGAAATTCACTATATGTTAGAGAAGAAATCATTTGCGATTTGCAACGTGAGGCCCTAGGTGAATACCTGTATTTATTTTCTCTGCCTGTCAACATTGTTTAGTCATGGGGTGTGGTTTATCGGAGTTGACACAGACTATTCTAATGCTATGACATATCTTCCATTGAGTTGTATATAATCTTATTTATTGTGCTGTTTCTGCTGAGCGATTTATTTTATTTACTGGGAGATATAAATAACTTATTTTTTGCCTCATTGGAAAATCAGATACATACAAGAACCCTAATTTGTCCCTCACAGGAGATGATGGAAGTTGAGGCTTGAGGTGTTGAAGGATTATGATTTTTGGTAGAGGTGAATGATCCTGGAGCAACCTTGCTAATAGAGTAGATGTGATAAAGGAAACTCAGTTTGGTGTTGACTTGTATACATCAAGCGTTTGCCTCTCCATACTTTGCCATATATGACAACTGCAAAGTCAACATTAGAGATCTGTAATTGCTGGCAATACCTTTGATTTGTCAACATTAGCTGTGACTATACTTTAAAAAATAGTTTGTTGGCCGTGAAACACTGAATGTCCAAAAGATGTGCAAGATATTTTATACATGCAACCATGTTCTTTCCTTTCCCTTGTAGTCTTTTCCTAACTGCCTCATAGCAAGCATGGGTCTATGATATCTATCCCCATGCTCTTAAAAGATTTGTTAGTCATGACTAGGTTTGCAATAATATTTTGTAGCACTGTCTCATTTTATCTACATATTGACTTTGGTTATATGTCTCAGAGACCCAATTGCTTTAATGTGCTCTTTTGTCTTACCCGCCTCTATCCACTGCCATAAGCTTCAGCTTGTCGAAAGCTTTGTGGCTTGTATCCTGTCCCATGCCAAATCCCACTTGTCCATGATCTTGCCGACCTTTTGTCCTTGTTTTTAATCTTCCCATGTTAGGCTGTTCCTGTTGTCCCCTCTACTCCCCACCCCAATATCCAGCATTATAAATTCTCCATGTATTTAATTTGGGCCTCTTCTGCCTCGGTTTATCCTTTACCCTTGCTATAGATGATCAAACATTCGGGCTTCTTGCTCTCACTGTAATTTTCTCCCAGAATCTCTCCACCTTCCAAACTCCTCCTCCTTTAACAATCTCCTTAAAGCCTACCCTTTTGGCTAGTTTTCTTATTAATCCTATTTCTGTGAAGCACGTTTCTATGTCAGAAGTGTTAGATAAATGCAAGTTTTTGTCGCACTTTTTTTTCAAATTCTAAATATTTCACAAATCTCCTTAACTAATCTTATTTTTTCCTAATCAATTGTAGAAGTTAGTAAATTAGACTTCAGACGCTCCATACAGGTATGATGTGAAGATTCCATATAGACCATGGGCGGGATTCTCAGCCCGTTGCTGGGCCGGAGAATCGCTGCGGCCGGCGTGAATCGTATGCCATCGGGGGATCCTCAGCCCGGGATGGGCCCAGCGGCCGTAACAAAAAAAAACCCCGAGTCCTGCCGGCGCCGTTCTAACCTGCTCTTAGCCGGCGGGACCTCGCGTGGAAGGGTCCGGGGGCGGCCTGGCCCGCGATCGGGGCCCACCGATCGGTGGGCCGGACTCTCGGGCTGGGGGCCTCCTTTCTTCCACGCTGGCCCGTTCAGCCCTACGCCATGTTGCGTCAGGGCCGGCGCGGAGAAGGGAGCCACTGCGCATGCGCGAACCCCGCAGCACCAGTTGACGCCAGGATCAGCAGCTGGAGCGGCAAGGGCGACGGCGTCAAAACCTAGCCTCAGGATCAGAGAATCCCACCCTCTGTTTGAAACTTTACACCATGTGCTGCTGCCTGTGCCTCAACATAAGTAGCAAAACGCGATGGAATATTTTTGTGCTGTTAAAGCTGGTTTTAACCTTTGTGCAGTGACAAAATGTAAGATAATATCAAGCCAAATATTAGAAGAAAACATAAAATTAGCCAAGAAACATAATGACTATAAGGTTGTCCTTATAGGCAACCTCATGAATAGGTCCCGACCATTCGCTCACTATGCAAGCTGGAGACCAAAATTGGGCACATCAAAGCTACCCTGTGGGACAATAGCTACTTTGATTAGATTTTTGCTTGGTATGTATCGTAAGCATTCATGAAGGGCTTAAATAGCTGCCACACGGCGGCTACATCGCGAGGAATCCTCGACGATAGGGACAGAAGGGAAAAAGAAGCAAGGTGGCGGCGGAGAAAGCCCAGGCGACATGGGGGCCCAATCAAGACGAATTTTTAAGACGGTGTGTGGAGCTACTAAAGAAGGCGGTGCTGACCCCGATGCTACAGGCAATTGAGGGGCTTAAGGAGGCACAAAGGACCCAGGAGACAGAGCTCCGCGTGGTGGAGCAGAAGGTAACGGATAATGAGGACGAGATCCTGGGCCTGGCAGTCAAAACACAGACGCACGAGGCGCTCCACAAAAAGTGCATTGAAAGGATTGAGGCCCTAGAAAACAGAGCACGAAGGAAGAACCTTCGGATCCTGGGTCTCCCTGAGGGAGTGGAAGGAGTGGACTGCGGGGCTTACGTGAGCACGATGCTAAGCTCGTTGATGGGAGCTGAGGCCCGTTCGGGCCCCTTAGAAGTGGAGGGGGCTCATCGGGTCCCGGCGAGGAGAACCACCTAGGGCGACAATCGTGCGATTTCACCGCTTTAATGATACAGAAGTGGTTCTGAGATGGGCCAAAAAGGTTCGGAGTAGTAGATGGGAGAATGCAGTGGTAAGGGTGTACCAGGATTGGAGTGCGGAGGTGGCGAGAAGGAGGGCGAGTTTTAATCGAGCCAAGGAGGTGTTACACAAGAAGAAGGTGAAGTTCGGGATGCTGCAGCCGGCGCGACTATGGGTCACGTACCAGGAGAGACATCACTACTTCGAAACGGCGGAAGAAGCATGGACCTTTATTAAAGATGAGAAGTTGGATCGGAACTGAGGGACTGATATTAGAGGGAAATGTCACTGTCGATGTATACAGAGATGTAAATTGGGAAGGGGGAGACACTAAGAAATGTGGGCGCCGGTGGGGGTGGGGGGGGAGAAAGAAGAGACAGGCAGAGGATGAGGAATGGGAGTGGGGTGGGAGAGGGAGCTGCGCCACAAGAGGCGGGTCAGCTACAGAGATGTTCCCGTGCCAGAAAGATAATGGCGGGAAGATAGGCGCAAGGTAGATGGGAGTTCCCCACACGGGGGGGTCAAGGAGTGAGCAGGAGAAGCCGGGGTCAGTTGAAGTCAGCTGACTTGCGGAAGTAATATGGGGGGGAGCAATCACGCTAGAGGGGGATCTAGCGGGAGGGGGGGGGGATAACTGGGTTGCAGCTGCAGAAATCAAAGAGGAACTGGCTAAAGAAAGGGTGGTCGGGGCTGGAATGCGACACCTGGGGAACGAGTGGGAGCGCGGAATCGGGACGTGGGACTGGCCTAGAGAGGGTGATGGCTAGTCGACACGGGAATGGGGCAGGTAGCCCCCTAGTGAGGCTGATCACGTGGTACGTGAGAGGCCTAAATGGACCGATTAAAAGGGCCGAGTGCTCGCGCACTTGAAACGACTGAGGGCAGACGTGGCTATGCTCCAGGAGACACACCTGAAGGTGGCTGACCAAGTTAGGTTAAGGAAAGGATGGGTTGGGACAGGTGTTCCATTCAGGGCTAGATGCAAAGAATAGAGGGGTGGCCATACTGGTGGGGAAACGGGTATCATTCGAAGCAAGGAGCATTGTAGCAGATAGTGGAGGCAGATATGTAATGGTGAGTGGCAGGCTGGAGGGAATGGAGGTTGTGTTGGTTAACATGTATGCCCCAAATTGGGACGATGCGGGATTTATGAGGCAGATTCTGGGACGTATACGGGACCTGGAGGTAGGAAACTTGATAATGGGGGGAGACTTTAACACCGTGCTGGACCCAGGGTTAGATAGATCCAGATCTAAGACCGGAAGAAGGCCGGCAGCGGCCAAGGTGCTTAAGGAGTTTATGGACCAAATGGGGGGAGTGGATCCATGGCGATTTCTTAGACCGAGGGCCAGGGAGTTCTCCTTCTTCTCCCATGTCCATAAGGTGTACTCCCGGATAGATTTGTGTTTTGGGAAGGTTGTTGATCTCGAGGGTGGAAGAAACTGATTATTCAACCATAGCTATTTCGGATCATCATGCCCCACATTGGGTGGACCTGGAACTAGGAGAGGAGAGGGAGCAGCGTGCACTCTGGCGATTAGATGTGGGATTGTTGGCGGATGAGGGAGTCTGTGGAAGAGTGCGGGGATGTATTGAGAGGTACCTGGAGGCCAATGACGACGGGGAGGTCCGAGTGGGAGTGGTATTTGAAGCACTAAAGGCGGTGGTCAGAGGAGAGCTGATCTCCATCAGGGCCCACAAAGGGAAAACAGAGGCCAAGGAAAGGGAAAGACTACTGGGGGAGATCTTAAGGGTGGACAGAGAATTTGCGGAGACCCCGGAGGAGGGACTGTACAGGGAGAGACGACGACTCCAGACGGAGTTTGACCTTCTGACCACCAGGAGGGCGGAGGTGCTGTGGAGGAAGGCACAGGGGGTGAGGTATGAATATGGGGAAAAGGCTAGTCGCCTGTTGGCCCATCAGCTGCGAAAGAGGACAGCGGCGAGGGAGATGGGGGGGAATTAGAGACAAAAAGGGAGCTACGGTGCGGAGAGCAGGGAAGATAAACGAGGTGTTTAAGACCTTTTACGAAAGACTTTATAGGTCCCAACCCCCAGAGGGAAAAGAGGAGATGCGGCAGTTCCTGGACCAACTAAGGTTCCCGAAGGTGGAGGAGCAGGAGGTGGAAGGCCTGGGGGCACCAATTGGGGAGGACGAGGTTACCAAGGGGCTGGGGAATATGCAGGCAGGGAAGGCTCCGGGACCAGATGGGTTCCCGGTGGAATTTTATAGAAAATGTGGACCTGCTGGCCCCACTGTTGGTGAGGACTTTTAATGAGGCCAGGGAAGGAGGGACTCTACCCCCGACAATGTCGGAGGCGACGATATTGCTAATTTTGAAGCGGGATAAAGATCCGCTGCAGTGCGGGTCCTATAGGCCTATTTCACTATTAAATGTGGACGCCAAATTGCTAGCAAAGGTGCTGGCATAGAGGATAGAGGACTGTGTCCCAGAGGTGGTGCACGAGGACCAGACAGGATTCGTAAAGGGGAGACAACTAAATGTCAACATGCGACGGCTATTAGGGGTGATAATGATGCCCCCAGTAGAGGGGGAGGCAGAGATAGTGGCGGCAATGGATGCAGAGAAGGCATTTGACAGGGTGGAGTGGGAGTACCTATGGGAGGTGCTGGAGGTGGTTCGGGAACGGGTTTATTAGCTGGGTCTTTACTCCTTTATGGGGCCCCAACGGCAAGTGTGGTCACGGGTCGGCAAAGATCGGAGTATTTCCGACTATACAGGGGAACAAGACAGGGATGCCCGCTATCTCCATTACTGTTCGCGTTGGCAATTGAACCACTGGCCATGGCGCTGAGAGACTCCAGGAAATGGAGAGGGGTGATTAGAGGGGGAGAAGAACACCGAGTGTCACTCTACGCGGATGACCTACTGTTGTATGTGACGGACCCAGTGAGGGGGATGACAGAGGTCATGCAGATATTGAGGGAGTTCGGAGATTTCTCGGGATATAGGCTCATGGGGAAGAGTGAACTTTGTGATACACCCGGGGGACCAGAGTAGAGGGATAGATGGCCTGCCTCTAAGGAAAGTGGAAAGAAACTTCCGATACCTGGGGATTCAGATAGCCAGGAGCTGGGGAACCTTGCACAGACTTAATCTGACACGACTGGTAGAACAAATGGAAGAGGACTTCAAGAGGTGGGACATGCAGCCACTGTCACTGGCGGGCAGAGTGCAGGCAATTAAGATGATGGTCCTCCCGAGGTTCCTATTTGTATTCCAATGTCTCCCTATACTGATCACTAAGGCCTTCTTTAAAAAAATGGATAGGAGCATCACGAGCTTCGTGTGGGCAGGGAAAGTCCCGAGGGTAAGGAGGGGGTTCTTACAACACAGCAGAGACAGAGGGGGACTGGCGCTGCCGAATTTGGGCGACTACTATTGGGCCGCCAATGTGGCGATGATCTGTAAATGGATGCTGGAGGGAGAGGGAGCGGCGTGGAAAAGACTAGAGAGAAAGTCCTGTAAAGGGACGAGTCTAGAGGCGCTGGTGACGGCGCCACTACCGTTCTCACCAAAAAAATTTACCACGAACCCAGTGGTGGCAGCAACATTAAATATCTGGGGACAATGGAGGCGACAGAGAGGTGTGCTGGGAGCCCTGCTGGGGTCCCCAATCAGGAACAACCATAGGTTTGCCCCAGGGAGGATGGATGGAGGATTCCAGAGCTGGCACCAGTTGGGAATTACGAGGGTGGGAGATTTATTTATAGACGGGACGTTTGCGAGCTTGGGAGCGTTGGAGGTAAAGTATAAGCTGCCCCGGGGAAATTTCTTTAGGTATATGCAGGTGAGGGCGTTCACAAGACAACAGGTGAGGGAATTTCCATTGCTCCCGACACAGGGGATCCAGGATAGAATGCTCTCGGGGGTGTGGGTCGGGGAGGGCAAGGTGTCAGAGATATACCGAGAGATGAGAGAAGAGGGGGAGGAGCTGGTGGGCGAACTAAAAGGAAAGTGGGAAGAAGAACTAGGGGAGGAGATAGAGGAGGGTATGTGGGCTGATGCCCTAAACAGGGTAAATTCCTCTTCCTCATGCGCCAGGCTTAGCCTGATTCAATTTAAGGTGCTACATAGAGCACACATGACGGGAGAAAAGGTTGAGCAGGTTCTTCGGAGTGGAGGACAAGTGTGGGAGGTGCGGGGGAAGCCCGGCAAACCACATGCATATGTTTTGGTTGTGCCCGGCATTGGAGGGGTATTGGAGGGGGGTGACGGGAGTGATTTCAAAGGTGGTGAAGGTCCGGATCAAACCAGGCTGGGGGTTAGCTTTATTTGGAGTTGCGGATGAGCCGGGAGTGCAAGAGGCGAAAGAGGCCGACGTCGTGGCCTTTGCGTCCCTAGTAGCCCGGCGTAGGATTTTACTCATGTGGAAGGAAGCGAAACCCCCCCGGGCTGGAGGCCTGGATAAACGATATGGCGGGGTTCATAAAACTGGAGCAGATTAAGTTTGCACTGAGAGGATCGGCTCAAGGGTTCACCAGAAGGTGGCAACCATTCCTCGACTACCTAGCGGAACGTTAGAGGGAAGATAGATGACCAGCAGCAGCAACCCAGGGGGGGAGGGGAAAGTTTCACTCTATGTTAATTGATTAGTTTACCATGTTGGTTAGCTACTTTTTATTAGACTGTGGTTATCATGTTACATGTACTGTTAAATTTTTAAAAAATGTTTGATGTGTAAGGGGGAAAAAAAATTGTAATTGAAAAATTTCAATAAAATATATTTTAAAAAAAAAATAGCTGCCACTTCAGGGCCTTTGCAGGCCCACTCTACATCACATGACCCTGGAAGTGCAAGGTGCCTCAAAGATTGGGCAACAGGTTGTTTGGACACTGGACCAGACCCCAACTTTTGTTAGGATACCAGACAAGAACCCCAAACAATTTTTCAATTTGTAAAGCTGTGAGGAAAGGATACTTCACCACAGGAGTGATGACTCTGACCAATAGGTATATTCTATGGTAAAACAAACTTTAATGTAAACACAGAATTAACTGCATTAACATCAAATAAATAGCTTTATAATTATCAGTTAAACGGTTCTTAAATAAAAGTTAAAAAAACTTGAATTTACTATCTACACCTGCCACTAAATCCAATTAAGCAACCCAATAAAGTTCAAATGTTTTACATGTGATTCTGTGATTAGACAACACCTGTTGATGACTCCTGAGTGTGCTAATAATTACATCAACAGCCAATTTAAGATTATCAATCTGCTTGCAATGAAGTTCACTGATGAGCTAGGAATGAGAAAATTAGGAAAGTAAACACGTGGCGCGACAGAGGGGTTCCATTTCATGGGGCACTGGCATCAGTATTGGGATAGAAGGGATCTGTTCCGTTGGGAGGTCTCCACCTGAACCGTTCTGGGACCCGTGTTCTTGTGGAAAGGATCAATTGGTGGTCATAAGGACTTTAAACTAGCAAATGGGGGAGGGGTTACTGGGGGGCGGATTACTGTTCCCAAGACAAGTAACAGGACAGAGTTAGAAAATAATCAGAAACCTAATCTTAGGAACAGCAGCAAATGGTAAATCTACAAGAAGTATAATGATTAATGGGAACCAAAGCAGCAGGTCAATATGTGAGGAGAAGGTAGAGGTTAATAGGATGAACAGGTCGGGCAAATCTAACGACCAAGGAGGGGTAAGGAAATGTAAAAAATCAAGATGTAAGGTGACAGTTGGAATGAAGGTTGGGGATGAGGCTGAGTATTATCAGAGATTAATAAAGGAGGTCAGAATGTAGGAAAAGTGTAGTGCACAAGAAAATAATGCAAGAGAAAGACAAATCAGGAGGACAAATTTAAAAACCTCAGGAGGGATTCTCCGCTGGAGTGATTCTCCATTTTGTTGGCACCCACTGGTTTCCCGACAGCATGGGGCTGCCCCACAATGGGAAACCCCACTGACCGGCCGGTGTAATGGAGAATCCCGCTGGCGGGTCGTGGCAGAAATATGGTGCAGCGGGGCGGAGAATCCAGCCCCTTGTATCTAAATGCATGCAGTTTTCAGAATAAGGTCAATGAGCTGATGGCACAAATTGGTGGGGATCATTGAAACATGGTTGCATGAAGACCAGGACTGGGAGTTAAATGTCCAAAGGTACTCAGTATTCTGAAAGGATAGACAGAACAGAGCAGGAGGTGGAGTTGCTTTATTGGTTAAAGATGACATCAAGGCTGTAATAAGAAATGAGACTGGCACGAAGGGCCAAGATGTTGAATTGATATGGGTGGAAATAAAAAACAAGAGAAAAAACTACTTGGTCGGAGTAATTTACAGCCCCCCTAACAATACTCGAAAGTGGGGCAAAGTATAAGCCAAGAAATGCGGGCTTGTGAGAAAGGCACAACGGTAATCATGGGTGATTTTAACATGCATATTGACTGGATTAATCAAATTGGCATAGGTAGCCTCGAGGGAGACCATGAGGGCTTCTTTCTTGGAGCAATATGTTATGGAGCCAACCAGGGAGCAGGCTATTTTAGATTTAGTATTATGGAAAGAAGGACAGTTGATAAATAGACTTGTCATTAAGGATCCTCTTGGAAGGAGTGATCACAGCATGCTAGAATTACAAATTCAGATTGAACGAGAGAGGACAAAGTGCCATACTAGATGTTTTGCATTGGGCAGAGGTAATTCTACAGGCCTGAGGAAAGAGTTGGCCCAAGTAGACTGGGCACAGATAATTGAGAGAAGGACAGTTGCGGAACAATGGCGGATGTTCAGGGAGATATTAAACTCCTCTCAATTAAAGTATATTCGTGAGAGGAAGTGGAATTGCAAAAGGGAGAAAAACATTGCGTGGCTAAAAAAAGGAAGTCAAAGAAGACATAAAGGCAAAGACTAGGGCACACAATGCTGCAAAAGCTAGTGGTAAACTGGAGGATTGGGAGAACTTTAAGGTTCAGCAAAAGGCGACTAAAAATACAATCAAAAGAGCCAAGATGAATTGCAAAAGGAAACTAGCAGAAAACATAAACACTGATACCAAAAGCTTCCATAAGTATATAAAGAGGAAGAGAATAGCAAAGGTAATTTTTAAGGGAAAAATTATACAGCTATTTGACTGTAGTGTACTTCACCCTCACTCTTATGAGAGACCAGATAAAGACTCCTGGAGTTAAAAATTCATCTTTATTTACAAGCTATAGTGAGGGATCTCAGCATTCTAATTAGTACACCAAAAACTCAGATACAACAATGGTACTTTGAGATTCGATTACAAGAAACTAGCACATACCAATCATTTTTTTAAAAATAAAATATTTTTCTTTTTTTCAATATTTTATTCAGACCTTTGGACAAACAAACTACTAAACAAATGAAAGCAGAAGTAAAATTATACAACGTAATAAATAACCAACACCCCCCCCCACCCCGCCTTCCCCATTTTAACTCCCTTAACCTCCCCTCCCCCTCTGCTGACCCCTCAATCCTTCTTAAAGAAGTCAGTGAACGGCTTCCACCTCCGAGCGAACCCATCAACTGACCCCCTCAGGACAAACTGACCTTCTCCAGCCTCAGTAATTCTGCCAGGTCGCTCACCCACACACCCTCTTTCGGCAGCTCCGAGTTTCTCCACCCAAGCAAAATCTGTCTCCGGGCTATCAGGGAGGCAAAGGCCAAAACATCGGCCTCTCTCGCTCCCTGAACTCCCGAGTCTTCCAACACCCCAAATATCGCTACCTCTGGACTTGGGGCCACCTTTATCTCTAACAAATCGAACATTAAGTCCACAGACCCCAGCCAGACCCCTTCAGCTTCGGACATGCCCAAAACATGTGGACATGATTCATGGGCCTCTCCCCACAGCCCACACCTGTCCTCTACCCCCTCGTAAAACCTACTCAACCTCGCCACCGTCATATGTGCCGTGTGGACTACTTTAAACTGAATAAGACTGAACCTCGCACACGACGAGGATGCATTCATCCACTGCCACTTAATGTCCCCCACCAGGGCCCCCTCCCAATCCATCAGCTCCTTGTACACCTAGGTCACCTTCCCATCCCTCGACAGCCCCTTATTTTGCAGCCCCAAGGGCAGAAACCCGGGAAAGGACGGCACCTCTCCTCATGAAATCCCGGACCGGCAAGTACCCAAAATCACTCCTGCTGGGCAGCCCACACTCTTCCTCCAGTTCCTCTAATTTTGCAAAATTGCCCCCTACAAACAGATCCCTGAATCACTCAATTCCTGCCTGGCGCCACCCCGAAACCTTGCATCCAGCACCCATGGTGCAAACCGATGATTATCACAGATCAGTGCCCACACCGAGGCACCCTCCAGTCTCAAATGCTACCTCCACTGCCCCCATACCCTCAGGGCCGACACCATCACTAGGCTCATGGAGTGCCAGGCAAGAACGGCAGAGGCACAGTTATCAATGCCCTCAAGCTCGTTCCCCTACAAGAGGCCACCTCCATCTGCCCCCATATTGACCTCCCCCTCTACCCATTTCCTAACCATAGAGATGTTTGCCGCCCAGTAGTAATTAATTATATTCAGGAACGCTAGTATCCCACCAGCTCCGAAGAAGCCCTTTTGACCCGTGGGGTCTTCCCCGCCCACACAAACTCCGAGGTCAGTGCATTGAGCTTCTTAAAGAATCGGGAGGTTCTGAAATAGAACATTGGCAGCACCGTCATCTTCACTGTCTGCACCCGTCCCACCAATGAGTGGCAGCACATCCCACCTCTTAAAATTCCCTTTCATCTGCACCACCAGCCGAGTCAAATTTAACTTGCATAGTTGCGCCCAACCCCTTGTCACCTGATTGCCCAAGTATGTGAAGCTCGCCCCCACCACCTTGAATGGCAGCTCCCCCAAATTCTCCTCCTGTCCCCTGCCTCTCATTTGGGAACACTTCGCTCTTTCCAATGTTCAACTTGTAACCAGAGAACCGGCCAAAATCCCACAATGCCCCCGATGAAATATATAACGGGTTGTTCGCATACAGCGAAACCCTGTGTTCGTTGCTCCCCGCACAATCCCTTTCCAATCATTCAGCGCTCTAAGCGCCATTGCCACTGGCTCTATAGCCAAGGCAAAAAGCAACGGGGAGAGCGGGCACCCTTGCCTCGTCCCACAGTGCAGCCCAAATTACCCTGAGCTCACCCTGTTCATCGGCACATTTGCGACCGGCGCACTATACAGCAACTGGACCAAGTCCACAAATCCCAGCCCAAACCCGAACCGCCCCAGCACCTCCCACCGATACCCCCACACTACTCGGTCGAAAGCCTTCTCCATGTCCATTGCCACTGCCACCTCTACTTCCTGCCTCTCCGGGGGCATCATAATCACATTAAGCAGCCTCCTAACATTTGCCGACACCCGTCTCCCTTTCAGAAACGCCGTTTGGTCATCACCTATCACCCCCGGGCCACAGTCTCAATTCGCAAAGCCAACAATTCGGCAACAACTTGGCATCCACATAAAAAGTAATTTTTAAAAAATATTAAAAATGTATCCAATTCTTTTTTTTCCCAATTAAGGGCAATTTAGCATGGCCAATTCCCCTACCCTGCACATCATTTTGGGTTATGGGGTGAGACCAACACAGACACAGGGAGAATGTGCAAACTTCACACGGACAATGACCCAGGGCCGGGATTGAACCAGGGTCCTCGGCGCTGTGAGAACATTCAACAAAGATATTGAACGGTACAATCCATAGTGCTCTGGATCTTTGTCCTCTTTCAATATCAGGAAGATAGATGCCTGTGACAGTGTAGGGGGGAATTCCCCCCTCTCCCTAACCTCATTGTACACCCTCACCAGCAACGGCCCCAGGTCTCCCCCAAACCTTTTATGAAACTCCACTGGGAACCCATCTGCGCCCAGGGCCTTCCCTGCCTGCATCACCCCCATGCTCTCCATCACCTCCCTCAACCCAATAGGGGTCCCCAATCCCTACACAAACTCCTCGTCCACCCCACCCTGGGAAATGCTAATCTGTCCAGGAACAGCCGCATTTCCCCCCCCCAACCGGGGCTCCCAACTCATACAACCTTCTATAAAAAGGGCTCAAACACCCCATTCACCCCCACTGGGTCCAGCACCACACTTCCCGTTTATCCTTCACTCTACCAATCTCCCTCACCGCCTCCTGCTTTCTCAGCTGGTGGGCCAGCATCCTGCTCACCTTCTCCCCATATTCATATATTTCTCCCCCCCCTCCCTGCGCAACTGCCCCACCACCTTCTGTGGACACCAATCCAAACTCCATCTGGAGCCTCTGCGTCCTCCGAGTACCCCTGTCCACCCTCAGAATCTCTTCCACCAGTCTTGCCATCACTGCCTGTTCCGCCTTTTCCATCCGTGCCCGAATCGAAATAAACTCCCTGAACCACCGCCTTGAGTGCCTCCCACAGCATGGTGGCTGTAACCTCCCCTGTGACGTTCAGCTTCACGTACCATCGGATGGCTGTGCTCACCCGCTTACACACCACCTCATCCGCCAACAGCCCCACATCCAATCAGAAACCACAATCACTAAATACTCCGAGTCGACCACCCCCGCCAGCAACACCTTGTCCATCCGGAAGTACTCCGTGCACATGGGAGGAATACAAAAATGATTTCGCCCTCAGCCTCCCAAACCTCCATGGGTCCCACCCATCCTTTCCTCAGCCTTGCCTGGTCCCCAATCTTTAAACGCGTCGCTTGTGAAAAAAAAAAGCCACGTCCGTCTTCAGAATCCTCAGGTGTGCGAACGCACGTGCCCGTTTGACTCGCCCATTCAGCCCCCTTGTGTTCCGAGGCCAGCCTGGATAAAGGGCTCCTCCCCCCTCCCCTGCCGATCAACCACATCCTTTTTTGGGCCCGCCCCCGGCCCATGTCGCATGAACTTCCAGCCCACCACCACTCCTTTTCCAACTGCGCCACAGCCACACCCTTGTCGGCACATTCCCCCTCCCCAACAAAACAATAGCCCCATCCCCCTCCCTATGCCTACCTCCTAACCACCCCCCACTGTGCTTCCATTAACTAGCCAGCCCAGCTAGCATGGCAGCCCCTGCCCAAGGCTTCCAAACCAACTACCCACCCCCCACCGCTTTCCCCCCCCCCACTACCCCAAGAAACAAAGAAACAGAAAAAGATGCACTCACCCTTGATACTCCCCAAACAGCCCGCCACAAAACCCACCAGAACATTTAAAAAGGGAAAAAGTTCTCCAAGAACAACCAAAACCTCTTCACAACTCCTCAAAAGTTCAGTGTTCTTCATCTCCTGCCAGTCCATTGTTCCTCAGAAACTCCACCTCCTCCTCTGGCGTACCAAAATAATATGCTTGATTCAGGAAAGTCATCCAGACGCAGGCCGGGTACAGCACTCCAATCACCCCCTTCTTGAATGGGGCATCCTTGGCCCAGTTAAACCCGGCCCTCCTCTTCGCCAGCTCTGTACCCAGGTCTTGATGCACCTGGAGCTCATTCCCCTCCCAGGTGCCCTCCTTGTCTGCCGTGCCAACCGAAGAATGTTCTCTTTGTCCAAGTGGTGCAACCGCACCATCATAGTCCTCGGCAGTTCGCCCGCCTGCAGCCTCCTCATCAGCGCCCTGTGCGCGCGGTCGACCTCCAGCTACCGGTCGAAGTCCGCATCAGCCTCTCCAACATCTTGGTCACATACGTGTTGGCCTTCGCTCCTTCGATGCCTTCAGGCATCCCCACGATCCTCAAACTTTTTTTTCTGGAGCGGTTCTGCAAGTCCTCCACCTTCTCCTTCAGCCTCTTTTGGGTCTCCCGCATCACCCTCACCTCAGCCACCAACAAGGTGAGTTGCTCCTCGTGCTCCCCCACCGCCTCCTCCACTTTCTGGATTGCTGGCCTCTGCTCCACTCTCTCAATATCTGCTTTGAGTGGCTCTACCACTTGGGTCAGGACCTCCCTCCTCTGCTGTCTGAATGTAGCGCACAAAGACTCCGTGAGACGAATAGAGTGAAGTCGATGAGGCTTTATTAAGCGTGTCTGTTCCCCCGCAGCTCAATAGTAAACTGGCCTGCGGGGGAAGACTCCGGCTTCTTATACTCCGCCTTCAGGGCGGAGCTAGAGGTCAACGGCCAACCAGGACCCGGGATCTGTCAGCCAATGACATTAGGGCTTCCAGTCCCACATGACCCCCAATACATACTACCACACTGAACTTACCATTTAAAAAGTCCACCAGCTGCTTCACTGACCACTGGGCGGGCAGAACAGGCCCTTTGCCCGCCACCATCTTAATCTGTGGCACATCTCAAAGATTCTCCTGCTCCAACAGCACCCTTCTTTTCAACCCACTCCTAGTTCATGGATCCATCCACCAGCCACACCAAAGGGGTTGCACCTTCTCCTGGCAATCCTACATCTCTTTCCATCCAAAACTGCACCCCTCGGACGGGGAAAGAACCAAAAAAATGCCACCTTGAGTGGGAGCTACCAAATGTGCGACCGTTCACTCCATGGCCACCGCCCGAAGTCAATCATTTGTTACTCGTTATCTATATGCAATGATGACTATCGATTAAGGTTACATCATGCATAGTGTATGAGAATACTTAACCAATCACATTAAAGGCCCACGTGCTTAATTAAACTATCCAATCATTACAAAGGCAAGTATGTTGTCTTGCAATTAGTGATATTGGTAGTCCGGTATCTGGGTGTAGCCATTAAATCATCTCCCTTTTGCTATCAGTAGACTTACTGGGGCCATCACAATGCTCCCCTGTTATACATTGTGTAGAATAGACCTTGAATTGTAACATATGCAGTTTCTCTGCCTGAAAACTGGCTTCTCAGAGACACATTGTGTCCTTGTAATATCCGTTACACTTGGCAATTCCAGAGCCTGAAATTGAAGAATTCAACTTCTCCAGTAAAATGGTGGAACTGTAGGTTTTTTTTTTAAAAAAGGTTGCTGTATACTCTCTCCTATCTAAGGATGCCTAAATTATTCTCTTCATAAATGTTGGCCCTTTAGAGGACGATACTGATGAGGTAATAATGGGGAACACAGGCATTAAATCAATATTTTGCCTCTGTCTTCAATGTAGAGGATGATTAAAAAAATTCCAAAAACTACAGTTAGTGCAGAGGAACTTGGTGGAATGACCATCATTAGGGATAAGGTATTGAATAAACTAAGGAGATTAAAGGCAGATAAGCCTCCGGGACCTGATGACCTGCACCTTAGGGTATTAAAGGATGTGGCAGCAGAGATAGTGGAATATAATATTTCAGAATTCCTTGGATTGTGGAAGGATCCCGGTAGATTGGAAACACACTAATGTGACACCCCTACTCAAAAAGGGGAGAGAGGCAAAAAGTACAAACTATAGACAGGTTAGCTTGACCTTTGTGGTGAGGAAGTTGTTGGAATTAATCATTAAAGAGGAGATGACTGAACATTTGGAAAGACAAAGCTCAATGCAGCATTGTTGTATGAAGAGTAAGTCATGCTTGACAATCTTGCTTGGATTCTTTGAGGATGTAACCAGCAAGGTGGATAATGGGGAACCTGTGGATGTGGTATATCTAGACTTCCAGAAGGTGTTTGACAAGGTGCCGCATAAAAGATTGATCCAGAAGGTGAGATCGCAGGGGATTAAGGTTAGAGTACTAGATTGGGTTGAGGATTTGCTGACTGACAGAAAGCAGAGGGTCGGGATAATTGGGTCCTTCTCTGGCTCACGCCAATCCTTGTAACTGGCGGGATGCCGCAGGGTTCAGTCCTTAGACCTCACTGTTTACAATCTATATAAATGATCTGTAAGCAGGGACAAAGTGTAACGTAGCAAAATTTAAGGATGATACTAAAATAGGTGGGAAAGCAGGCAGTGAAGAGGAGATAAAGAGTTTAGAGATGGATATTGATAAGCTAGGAGAGTGAGCCAAAACTTGGCAGATGGAGTTTAATGTGGAGAAGTGAGGTGTAATCTATTTTGACTGAAAAAAATAGAAAGGCAAATATTATCTAAATTCAAAGCAGATTCAAAATGCGCCTGGGCAGAGGGCTTTGGGTGTCTTTGTTCATTAATTGCAGAAAGTCGGTATGCAGGTACAACATGTAATAATAAAGGTAAATGGAATTTTAGTGTTTATTGCAAAAGGACTATAGTATCAAAGTAGGGAATTGTTGCAGTAATACAGGGTGTTGGTGAGACCACATGTGGAGTATTGTGTCGGGTTTTGGTCTCCTTATTTGAGGAAGGATGTAGTAGCATTTGAGGCAGTTCAGAGGAGTTCACCAGATTGATTCCAGGGATGAAATGTTTGACTTATGAGAGGAGAGATTGAACAGAGATTGACGTATGAGGAGAGATTGAAATGAGGGGATCTGTTAGAGTTATATAAAATACAAAGAGGGATTGATAAAATAAACAGACCAAATGTTCCCTCTTTGTGAGGCAATATAGAATGAGAGGTTACAGATATAGGTTGAAAGGCGGTAGATTTAAAACGGAGAAACTACTTCTCACAGAGGGTGGTGAATTTGTGGAACTTGGGGTGAAGTCTGGCTCATTCAATGGTTTCAAGAAGGAGATAGATATATTTCTGATTTTAAAAAATGGGTTAAAGGGATAACGGGAACAGGCAGGGAGGTGGATTTGAGACCAGGAAGAGATCAGCCATGATCTGGTTGAATAGCGGAACAGGCTTCAAGGGCTGAATTGCCTATTTCTGCTCCTAATTCCCAAGTTCACCTACGCTTACTAGAGGCTACATATATGCATGCTTAGGGATTCACCCTCTGCAGGCATTGTGCCATTTTGAATTAAGCAAATGCACGGGTGTAATAAGTCCACAGAGGCAGAAGTCCCGTCACCAAAATTCCTTTTATTTACAAACCCAACAACTGAACAACCATGACCATTCAGTCTGCTGTCTACACCGGGAGTGCAGAGGATCTGACACCCCGTTATATACACAGAAAGGTGTTCCCTGATTGGGCCACTAATCAGGGAACTCTTATTCTAAGTCATTACACCCCCCCCCCCCCCCCCAAAGTCCGAGGAGCTCCCATGGTCCTCTTGACTCACGGGTCTCCTCCTTAGATTTTGTGCCAGGTCCAGCTCCTCCACTTCGGCCTCCGAAGTGGGGAGGGTTTAACGGCTAGGCGCCCGTCTTTTCCGATGTGACCGCCTGAGGGGCAGTTCGCTCCTTTCCTCCGGCGGCAGGGGTACAGCTGCGGCATAATCTACGGTGTCCATATCCGAGTCCGATGTTCTCACTAGTGGTGGCGGAGGGGCGTGAATAGTTTGTCGGGGAGGACTCTCCACAGTCCTTGGTATGCTGGTCTGTGTCAGCTCTTGGAGGAGGAAACAAAACTGAGGCCTGCACCTGGTCCAGGGGTTTCTTTTATTACCTTTTTTCCCCACAAATCGCCCTCACCCGATCCTCCAAAGGATGTAGCCCTGATTTGTCAACCTTGTACCCCAGATGGGTTACTGGGGGTGCTAGGAAAACACATTTCTCTCTCTTTAGGTGCACGCCTGCTGCTGAAAACCTCCTAAGGACTTCCTCCAGGTTTTGCAGGTGTTCTGCCTTTGTTTTTCCTGTAACGAGGACGTAGTCCAGGTAAATGACGACTTGCGGTAGCCCTTGCAATATATTCTCCATTGTCCTCTGGAATATTGCACAAGCTGATGATACCCTGCAGGGTAATCTTGTATACTGAAAAAGGCCCTTCAGGGTGTTTATCGTTGAGAACTTTTGGGACTCTTCGTCCAGCGTCAGCTGTAGATATGCGTGGCTCATATCCAGCTTTGAGAATAGGAGCCCTCCAGCCAGCTTTGCATACAAATCCTCAATCCGGGGAATTGGGTATTTGTCCAGCTGTGAGTAGCGATTAATCATTTGTTTGAAATCTCCACAAAGGCGGACCGAGCCATCCGGCTTAAGGATAGGCACCACGGGTGTCGCCCACTCTGCAAACTGGACCGGTTTTAATATTCCCTCATGCTCTAAACGTTTTATTTCCATATCGACTTTCTGCCTTAATGCGAAGGGTAATGGTCGGGCCTTGTAGAATTTTGAGACTGCCTCTGGATCTACATGCAATGTTGCCTTTGCTCCCTTTGTTCCAAGCCCTTCTCGGAAAACCTCTGGGTATTTGCACAGGAGTTCGCTCAGGCGGCCATTTTCCAGCTGGAAAATATTTACCCAATCCAGCTGGATCTCGTTTATCCAGTTTCGTCCCAATTAGCTTGGCCCCACACCTTTCACTACCATTAAAGGCAGCCTAACCAGTTGCTCTCCATAAGCCACAGTTACATGCGTTGTGCCCCGCACTCAGTGGTTCCACTGTGTATGTCCTCAGTTTTGCCAAGGTCCTGGTTAGGAATAAGGGTTGGAGTCCAGTGCATATTTTATCGAGTACTGTTTCCCTAACACTGATACAGCTGCTCCAGTGTCGACTTCCATCAGTGTGGGACGTCCATTCAACCTTATGGATAATTTAATGGGTTTTGATTTCACCATCGTTACACAATTTAGTTGTTCCTCGTCGGAGGTGGGTGGGGCTTCTAGGGCATGCATTCTCCTGTACCCCAGCCTACGTGACCTTCTCCAAGATTTTGGTTTGGGGCTTCTATTTATCCTTTCTGGCTCCGATCTCTGGCAAGAACTACAATATTTTGCCAGGCGAAAGGCTGCAGGGGCTGCCATATGTCTGGACTTAATTTTCCCTTGCTTGGGAGGGCTTCTGCGAGTGGGCCTGGTTAACTTAGTATCCGAGTCAATCCGGAGGGTGGCTATGCAGTTGCCTATCCCCCAGCGATAGTCCCTTAACTCAGTTTCACTGGTACGGGCGTCTACCTCCATCGGGGTACCCTGTAACTCATGCCCTCCGCTTGCCACTTTTTCTAAGGACAAAGCCAGCTGCAATGCTTGTTTGCAATCCAGCTCGGCATCTGCTAACAGACGTTTCTGTATTGCTAAATTATTTATTCCACATACCAAACGGTCTCGGAGCATCTCATTTAGCGTCAGGCCAAATTCACAAGCCTCTGCTAATCGCCTTAATCTTGTTAAAAAGATTGTAACTGACTCCCCAGTGTCTCGGAATGCTGAGTAATACCGTTAGCTTTGCAGGATCAGAGATGGCTTAGGGTCATGGTACTCTTTTTCTAAGTCCCTCAATTCCTGGAAAGTTTTCGTATCCGGTGCCTCCGGAAAAGTGAGACTGTGCATAATGGCAAAGGCTGCCGGCCGCCGGCCCACACGCGGTCAGCAGAATGACCCGTTGCTTTTCATCCGGAATTATATAGTTTGCTCTAAAGAAGTACTTCATCCACTCTACATATTGGGCTCAGTCTTCCACTGCAGGGTCAAAAGAGTCCAACTTTCCAAATAGAGGCTTTTTGCCCATCAGTGGCTTACCCTCAATATGCAGCAGCTGCTGACGAGCAGGTTTCTTCGGGTCGTTCCGTTTTCCTCGTCACCACTGTCCACAGAGGCAGAAGTCCCGTCACCAGAATTCCTTTTATTTACAAACCCAACAGTTGAACAACCATGACCATTCCATCTGCTATCTACACTGGGAGTGCAGAGGATCTGACATTCCCTGTTATATACACAGAAAGGGGTCCCCTGATTGGGCCACTAATCAGGGAACTCGTATTCTAATTGGCCAATCTCAAAGGCCTGGCCTAAGTCATTACAGCAGGGGACAATAGTTCCCTGATGCATTCTCTATGTCAATGCCTCAAAAAAAGCAGAGTCAACTTGCCAATCAAACAGAACCCTTTTATCATGCAGGATAAATTGTTGCTACCTTTGAAATGTGGCATTCTTGCATCTTTCCTGATTAGTGCAAGATGAAAAGCTTTGATAGCATCCATCTTTTTAGCAATATATGGACATAAATTCAAACATACTAAATAGGAGCAAAAATAGACCATTCGGCCCCTCGAGCCTTTACCACCATTCAACAAGATCATAGCTGATCTATTTGTGTTTCGAGCTCCAAATTCCAATCTACCCCCAATAACTTTTGATTCCTTTACCTAACAAGAATCTACCTACCTCCACCTTAAAAATATTCAATGATCCCACCTATATAACAGTATTGTGTTTCAGTGGCTTTTAAAAGACTTTTGTTGGTAGATTAATTCACTGAATGAATTAAAGAAAACCTTGTTTTATGAACCCAAAAATCAAATCCATTTGAAGTTGAAAATTAGCGCCTGATTGTCTGGAATTTCTGTGGGATTGTTTGGTAGATGATTGGGAAAATGCCCAGCTCAATTCCATAAATGACTTGAAGCAGGTATTTTATGCCATTTCTTTAGTGTTCCTCCGAATCTTTTGCCAAAGTTACAATCGGATTGAGAAAGACATGGAAATTCTTCCCCATGGCACTGTTCCAGGAGTAGCATTAATATTCAAAGTATTGCATCATTGTTTTTGTTTCACTTGTCCAATTGCTTTTTTGTACAGAAACCATGTCAAAGTGAACGTGACTTTCCAGCATACTCCTTCACCTAATTTTTTCTTTGGAATTGACATGGACAGAAGATTGACAGAATTGGGTTGGTTCCTCTATCCAACATTTAATTTTGTTGTCTGGCATGCCCAATGGTAAGGAACTTTTAATCGTTAAACAGAACTCCTTTTCATAATTTTAGCTGAAATCGTAGAACTATTATCGTTTTTAAAAATAACTATTTTCAAAAACATTTTGTGACTCAAGTTTACATTTTTATTCTGCATTTAATTGTGCTCAATTATAAGTTTATTAAAAATTAACATTCAAACAATTTATAATAGCTTTTTATGATATTAAAGAATACATTTTTTTTTCATTTGAGGAAGAACCTTGAAGTCAAGTAATTATTTTGTTGCTCTTGAATATTGCACTCTCATAATCCCTAAAAGTAAATGGACAACCTTCCAGACCTTTGCAGAATCCCAGTATAAAACTTGATTCAAGGAAATATGGGAGCACTTTCAGAAAATTATTAATAAATAAACGGGTACAAAACCTTGTGACATGGGTTGCCAATAGGTTGGGGATAGGTGACAGTAAGTAGAGGCGATGGGAAGTACTCTGACTTGCAGGATGTGAGTGCCCAGGGAACTGTACTGGCTTTTCATCGCATATGGCAATTACTTGAATGTAGGAATAAAGAGTTCTATACACTGGACTGTGATCAAGAATTAAATCACAGCAACAAGGCCCACCCACATGCAAACAATGTCAGATGATGCACGCGCAGTGCTCACTTTCTACTGCTTTAAATACATTGTGGACACATTCCAGTCTTTTCACTTCCTTTAGGTGGGGAGTTTTTCAGCGTTTTCTGAAGTTAACTTTTTAAACTATGGATAAGCGAACATTTGAGTCTGCAATATGCAATCTGCTGTACAAGACTTTTCTGCACATAAGCAAATTTGCGAATGAGGAAGTTGTGAATGTCAGGACTTTACTGTATATTTAATGAAGCACCCTGTTCACTTCAGGTGGATATCTTTGCCACTTGTTCAGAAGAGTAGAGTGGGATGTCAGTGGGTAAGTTGCCCAAGTGATTTTAACTGCCTGCCTGGTTTCCACCGGATGGGTAGATTAAAATTGCCTCTAATGTCTCTGGATAAGCGATGGAAAATGAAGCATAAACTTGTCTCTCATCCTTTTCCTAAGGGAAATCAGGATTAAGCTATATTCCCAAGCTGTACAAATACTTTACAATTAAATTGATACTGAAGTCCTCTGATCACTTCCATGGTTTTTTTCGACATTGGAAACCCCAAATTTCATATGAATTCGTCACTTAAGGATAGATTTTTTTTTTTCGGGAATCCCAGAGAATTATGGATATCTATTTGGTGCAAATGTGGTATCTATTTTTGAGCAACATATATCTGCATATCAATAATTTCTGTAACTTTCTACAGGAGGTGAAAGTACATTTTAACAGTATAAAATAGAAAATGCAAAATCTTAATGATTATGCCAACAGAATTTAGTAATTTTTGTTTTTTAACAAGGTTTATTTACTTGAAAAACTTGACTGCAAGGCTTCAGGCACCGGCGACCATAATAAATGTGTTCAATGACACTGTAATGCAAGGGGACAAGGGAGCTGTAACAATTATGGAACTCCCAGAAGGTAATGTAATTCATATTTTCTGGAACGATTTTTCTGTGGTGACAATTAGAGCAATAGTTTGACTGAAAAGACATGCCTCTTAATATTCTTTGTGCTGTTTATAGTAGGTTAATAACATTTAATGATTCGTTTTTTGACTCTCCATTCTTAGCAAGGAAAAATTAGCGCATAATGCAAAGATTGCCCTTCCAGGATAAATAGACCCTTTTGAAAGGATATCCATTTGTTGGAAAAGAGTGACATGGATGATTCCAGGAGTTTAAGATCAACTAATTTTTGTTGTTGGAATGAGGATATTCATATGAGAAGAGGGCATGAATTCTTAACATTTATACCCCCCTCAATTCTGCTACCATCTTTGTTGTACCTTTATGGTCTAACCAAGGTTCGACACAAGTTTAAATTAACTTTGTTGTTTTTCAATCCAATCCCTCCGGAAATGAGCCTCTGTGCTTTGTTTGCTTTATGCTTTATAATGAGATTAGGTTATAGTCATTTGATAGTACAAAATTTGTGAATTGTTGAAAAAGACACATTGAGCTCAATTGAACTGCCACGCTGCACCTGAAAAGCAGCGCATTGTGGCCGATTGAATGGGAGACCCCGCTTCCTAGATCTATGCGGCTCACAACGCCTCGCTAGATCTAACGCAATCTCGCAAGATGTTGCAATGTGAATCCCGCCCATTGTGGGCGGGGTCACTTTTTGGCAAATCTGCATATTAGAGCGAGATAATAATAATCTATTAGTGTCACCAGTAGGCTTACATTAACACTGCAATGAAGTTACTGTGAGAATCCCTGAGTTCGCATCACTTCGGTGCCTGTTCGGGTACACTGAGGGAGAATTCAGAATGTCCAATTCATCTAACAAGCACGTCTTTTGGCACTTTTGGGCAGCGGGGGGGGGGGGGGCTTCATAATGCGTTGGAGCTGGGGGTGACGAGCGCAGTCAGGGGTTACGTCGGGGGCTCCAGAGATTGGGACACCATTTAAAAATGGTGCCCAATCGCTCACTACACTGCGGAGTTCCAGCGAGCAGGGCTCCTCAGTGCAAAAAATGTGGTTATGTGCGGCCTTGGCCGCATGAGACCCCCTATCTAACCCGAGTGACTTTTAATAGCGTTGTGTTTCTCAGCGTTGCGAACACCAGGAATCACGTGGCTGAACCCACTCGCTAAGGAACTTTGTTCCCATTTAATTAAATCGCGCCCGTTGTTAAAACCTTTAGTCTTTTACTTATCAGAACAATTCACAAGAATATTAAATGTAAAGGGAATAACAATTTATACTTCATGAGAAGAGAGTGCTGATTGATTGGCAAGTGGACTCTAATTATTAGAGGCATTGCCATAGAAAATGTACCAGTTAACTGATGATAGACAGTTAGCTGATAAGCTCTGTTTAAATTCAGATTGGGCAGGTTGACTTTGGTCAAGGCTATTTAATTCTTAAATTACGTTGAAAACCAATTTAACACACTTGCAGTGCGGCTCACTTGTACTCCCTTAAAGCTACATAATTAGTACACAGGACCCGATCTTTGTAGACAGAAATAAATGTATAAACATTGTGTATGTTTCAGCTTGACAACCATTCTCTGGCTCATTGCCTAGGGCAATGCCATGACCAATCAGAGTCAACCTGCCTGGCCTGAATTTAAGCAAAGTTTGGCAGTTAACTCAGTTTTTTAAAATTCATTTATTTCAGGGATGAGGGCTTTGCTGGCTAGGCCAGCGTTCTTTGCCCAAACCTAATTTCCCTTGAGAAGGTGCTGGTGCGCTGCCTTCTTCAACCACTACAATCCACGTGGTGTAGGTACACTCAGTGCTGTTAGGGAGGGACTTCTAGGATTTTGATCTAGCGACAGTGAAGGAATGGCGATATATCTCCCAAGTCAAGAAGATGGTGAATGGTTCGGAGGGGAACTTCCAGGCATGGTGTTCCCATGCATTTCCTGCCCTTCTCCTTCTAGATGGTAGTGGTTATGAGTTTGTAAGGGGCCTTTGAGAATTCCTGCAATGCATCTTGTAGATGGTACACACTGCTGCTATTGTGAATTGGTTGTGGAGGGAGTGAATGTTTGTCGAAGGGATGCCAATCAAGTGGGTGCATTATCCTGGATGGTTTTAAGCTTCTTGAGTGTTGCTGGAGCTCTATTCATCCAGGCAAGGTGAGAGTACTCTATCACACTACTGACTTGTGTCTTGTATTTTGTGAACAGGCTTTAGGGAGTTAGGAGGTGAGTTACTTACCACAGGATTTCTAGCTTCTAGCCTACTCTTGTAGCCACAGTATTTATATGGCGAGTCCAGTTTAGTTTCTGATCAATAGTAATTCCCAGATTATTGACAGTGGAGATTCCATAAAGTAATGCCATTGGATGTCAAGAGGTGATGGTAAGGTGATGGTTAAATACTTTCTTATTAGAAATGGTTGTTGCTTGGCACTTGTGCGATGCAAATGTTACTTTCTACTTGTCAGCCCAAGCCTGAATATTGTCCAGTTCTTGTTGAATTTGAACATGGATTGCTTCAATATATGAGGAGTTACAAATGAGGAGTTACAAATGATGCTGAATGCCTGAGGCCATCGCCACTTCTGACCTTATGATAAAAGGAAGCTCGTTGATGAAGCAGCTTAAGGTGGTTGGCCTCGGACACTCCCTTGAGGAATCCCTGCAGTGACATCGTGGAACTGAGATGACTGATCTCAAACAATCACAACCATTTTCCTTTGTCCTGGGTATTACTCCAACTAGGGGCGAAACTTCCCCCAGAATCCCATTGACTCCAGTATTACTCGGGAACTTTGATGCCACACTTGGTCAAGTGCAGCCTTGATAGCAAGGGCATTCACTTACCAAATCTTTCCAGTTCTTTTATCCATATTTGAAACAAGCCTGTAACGAGGTCAGGAGTTAGAATCATAGAATCATAGAATTTACAGTGCAGAAGGAGGCCATTCGGCCCATCGAGTCTGCACCGGCTCTTGGAAAGAGCACCCTACCAAAGGCCAACACCGCCACCCTATCCCCATAACCCAGTAACCCCACCCAACACTAAAGGCAATTTTGGATGCTAAGGGCAATTTATCATGGCCAATCCACCTAACCTGCACATCTTTGGACTGTGGGAGGAAACCGGAGCACCCGGAGGAAACCCACGCACACACGGGGAGGATGTGCAGACTCCGCACAGACAGTGACCCAAGCTGGAATCGAACCTGGGACCCTGGAGCTGTGAAGCAATTGTGCTATCCACAAGGCTACCGTGCTGCCACCTCGCTTATTGTCACAAATAGGCTTCAACGAAGTTACTGTGAAAAGTCCCTAGTCGCCACACTCCGGCGCCTGTTCGGGGAGGCCGGTACGGGAATTGAACCTGCGCTGCTGGCCTTGTTCTGCAGTTTACAAAACAGCTGCTTAGCCCACTGTGCTAAACCAGCCCTCACAGTTGAGTGGCTCTGGTGGAACCCAAATTGAATATTAGTGCACAAGTTATTGCTAAGCAAGCGCCATTTGATTGTACTGTTGATGACCCCCTCCAATACTTTACTGATGATCAAGAGTATAGTGTTGGGGTGATACTTGACCGGATTGGATTTGTCCTGTTTTTTGTGGATAGGACATAGCTGGAAATTCATAGCTAGGTGGGGGCCAGTGTTGTAGCTGTATTGGAACAGTTTGGCTAGGGGTGTGGCAAGTTCTGGGGTATTATTGCCGTAATATTGACCGGGCCCACAGCCTTTGCTTTATCCATTGCTTTCAGCCATTTCCTGATACCATGTGTAGTGAATCGAATTGGTTGAAGACTGCCATTTGTGATGCTGAGGACCTCCGGAGGAGACCAAGATGGATCATCCACTCGGCACCTCTGGCTGAAGATGGTAGCAAATGCCTCAGCTGTACCTTTTTACTGATATGCTGGGCTGCCCATCATTGAGGGTGGAGATATTTGTGGAGCCTCCTGCTTCAGTGAGTTGTTTAATTGCCCACCACCATTTACAGCCGGATATGGCAGGACTGCAGAGCTTATATCTGATCCATTGGTTGTGGGATTGCTTAGCTCTGCTGTCACTTGCTGCTTATACTGTCTTGTGTTGTAGCTTTACCAGGTTGGCACCTCATTTTTAGATATGCCTGGTGCTGTTCCTGGCTTGCTCCCCTGCACTCTTCATTGAACCAAGGTTCATACCCTGGCTTATCGGTAATGATTGATTGGGACATAAGTCAGGCCATGAGGTCACAAATTGTGGTTGAGTACAATTCTGCTGCTGCGGATGACCTACAGTCTTGAGTTGCTCGATCTATTCGAAATCAATCACATTTTACATAATGATAATGCCACACAACACGATGAAGTGTATCATCAATGTGAAGATTGGACTTCGTCTCCACAAGTGCAGTGCGGTGGTCAGTCCCACCTATACTGTCATGGACAGATGCATTTGAGGCAGGGAGGCTGGTGAGGATGAAGTCAAATATGTCTTGCCCTCTTGTTGGTTTCCTCACCACCTGCCGCAGACCCAGTCTAGCAGCTATATCCTTCAGGATTCAGCCAGCTTGATCTTTAGTTACTGAGCCACTCTTGGTGATAGACATTTAAAACCCCCACCCAGAGTATATTCAGCACCCTTGCCACCCTCCGAGCTTCTTCCCAGTGTTCAACATGGAGGAGTACTGAGTCATCAGTTGCTGGTAGGTGGGTGGTAGGACGTTGTCATCATCAGTGCATTTCCTTATCCATGCCATGAGGACTCCCAGGACAACTCATAGAATTTAGAATTCCATAGAATTCCTACAGTATAGAAGAAGGCCATTCAGCCCATTGAGTTTTCACCGACCCTCTGAAAGAGGACCCTACCCAGGCCCATTACCCTGCCCAACCTGCACATCTTTGGATAATAGGAGCAATTTAGCATGGCCAATCCACCTAACCTGCACATCTTTGGTGCAACTCCCTGTACACCACCCCACTGGGAATGCTCTGTCGGTGGGACATGGTTATGGAGTTGGTTGGGACACTGTAAGATATGACTGTGTCAGACTTTACCAGTCTGTGAGGCAGCTCTCCCAATTTTGGCACAAACCCCAGATGTTAATAAGGAGGACCTTACAGGCTTGACAGGGCTTAGTTTGCCGTTATCATTTCTGGTACCTTGGTCGATGCTGGGCCATCCGTTCAGTTTTTTTCCTTTTTGTAGTCTTTGTAGTTGTTGGACACAACTGAGTGGCTTGCAATGCTACTTCAGAGGGCATTAAGAGTTAGCCACCTTGCTGTGGGTCTGGAGTCCATAGCTTTTACAACAATTTATAATGGTTTCATGGTTATCATGATGCTTTTTATTTCCAGATTTATTTTATGGAATTAAAATTTTATCATCTGCCGTAGTGAGGTTTGAACTGCAGGGCATTATCTTGGGCTTTAGTCTCTTGTTCTTCATGATATATGTGATCTCTTTGTTGTTCCTTTCAAAATACACCACCGTACACTTATCCGTATTAAAATTAATTTGCCAATTAAATCCACATTCTGTAAATTTATTGACAACTTATATTTTTCATGTTCTTCCTTTATGTTTTTAAAAAATAAATAGAGTACCCAATTTATTTTTTCCAATTCAGGGGCAATTTAGCATGGCCAATCCACCTACCCTGCACATCTTTGGTTTGTAGGGACGAAACCCACGCAAACACAGGGGAGAATGTGCAAACTCTACACGGACAGTAACCCTGGGCCGCGGGATCGATCCCGGGACCTCGGTGCCGTGGGGCTGCAGTGCTAACCACTGCGCCACCGTGCTGACCTCTTCCTTTACGTTAACAATGCTCCCTTGTTGTGCTGTCTTCAAATTTAGTAATTTGACTTACGATTCCCTAGCCCAAATCATTAATATGAATTATGAACAACCGCAGTCCCAGCATTTATCCCTGGGGAGTGCCACTCCTGATCTTTTGGCAATCTGAGGAAATATCCTTAACCATTACTTTCTCTTCTTTTTTTTAGCTAAATTGCTATTCATTCTGCTGCTGTCCCCCGACTCTACGTGTTATGGATTTAATCATGGGTCTAC